>NC_056750.1:295050191-295230191 GCF_019279795.1 Protopterus annectens | reverse complement strand
CCATCAAAGGAAGCCTGATGTCTATCACAGAAAGTCAGCTATTCAGGCTTTTAGTGCTATTAGTGCTAAGTAAGATGAACCAAGAAATGCCTGGAAAACAAAAAACAAAAACAATCCGCTCCAAAATACCAACACAAATAATCAAAGCTAACCAATAGCACATCGAAGTTGGATACCATTGAACTATATAAGGGGGATGGTGGGTGGGTGCTGACACTGAAGCAGTGTGAAATTTGAACATTTACTGTTACAGGCAAGTAGGACTTACAGAGCTGTATTATGTTTAGCATTCACACTACCTCCATGGCATATGGGTAGATTTTCAAAGCTTATCCTATCTGGGAGGAGGAAGGATAAGGATGCAGGAACCCCTAGAGAATGGTCCTCACAAAGCCTGCTCCAGAACCTGAGACATAATCCAGTTTGTAGTGCTTTGTAAAGGCATGAACAAAGGACTGGGTTGCTGCCTCTAAAATACTTCTAAAGTCCACTCCTTTCCAATATGCCCAAAAAGAGGATAAGACTCTGGTGGAATGTGCCTTAACCTTGCCTGGAATAGATTTATCATGGAAGGAGTAACAAAAAAAAAATAGCGGAGGACAGCAAATGATCAATTCCTCATTTAGAGACAGACTGACCCTATGTTAGCTTCAGACTAGAAATTATACAGCTATTCAGCTTTCCTGAGGGGCTTAGATCTGTCAGCCTGATCTGCCTGTGAAAATCCAAGGTATACATAATATTTTCTCCCTTGCTCTTAGACTCTGGAAAGAAAAGTGGGAGATAAATGGCTAGATTCAGGGTAAATTCAGAAATAACTTTTGTCATGAAAGAATGATTAGTGCATAAAACAACCCTGGTATTGTGGAAAATCAGATAGGGTTTGCCCACCGTGAGAGCTGGCAGCTCAGAGACTTACCTTGCAGTGTCAGAGCAATAAACAAAACATTACTCTAAGTGATGAACTTCAAATCAGTCTGAAAGGCAGGATCAAAAGAAGATACAGTCATTTTTTTAAGAACAAAGTTAAGATCCCAAGGACGAGGAATTTGGGTTTGATGGGGGGGTCTCAAGTGCAACACTCCTTTCATAAACTGTTTGACCACAAAAAGAGGTGGAAGAGGGGGATCCATTGGCAGACAAGCTGAGTTGGCTAGAAGATGCACCTTGATACTGTAGCTGCATCAAATAAGCGATCATTGAGTAGCTCACAAATATTTCAAAACCAAAGGGGAAGACACCATAGCAGGCCCTCTTATATCGGTTTGGCATCAGTGAGAAAACCTCTTCCACTATTCTTGCTTCATTGTATACCTGCTGCACATCCTTATGGAACAAATGCCCAAAAGGTATCAAGATAGAATCATCCACGCAGTCAGTAGCAATTACTCTAACTTGCAGTGCACCACTGCCCCTGAAGCTGTGTGAGCAGATTCAGAGTATGAAGAAACTTGTTGAAATTGCCCTTGGCCAATTCCATTAAAAGGGAGAACCAACTTTGTCTGGACCAAAAGGGGGTTATCACAATGGTCTTTGGTAACTCTTTCAAAATTTTCAGAAGTATCTTTGGTATTGGCAGAAAGGGTGGAAATGCATAAAGGAACATTTCTGTCCAAGGGAACGAGAATGCTTCTGTCTGCCAAAAATGACTGCAAGGATGTCTCAAACAGAATTTTTCCAAATGTCTGTTTTGAAAGAAGGTGAACATTACTATTTGAAATGTTCCCCACATCTGGACCAAATCCAGGCAAAGCTCTGTCCAGAGTTTCCACTCATGAGGGTCTGTCCAGCATCTGTGTAATCTGTCTGCCACTAGGTTTTGCTCAGATGGGATGTATGAAACCTGAAGCTTCAGAGAATGTTGTAAGACTAGCTGCCAGGCCAGGGAGCACATTGATATATCAACAACCTCCCTCACAAATTAAGAAACTCTACAAATGTTTCACTGAAAGCACTTTCAGTAAAACTTGGAGTAAACTTTTTGTTTTGCAAGAGGGCAAGCCCCCTGCATCCCCAACTTAAATAGAGCTACTCCAAGATTGCACAATAGTGGAGAAAAGGAAATTCTCCACTGTCAGCAAAAGTAATTTTGGCAAAATATTTTTGCTGAAATGAGTCACTGAAACTACCTTTGCTCAACCAACAGGCTCCCCCATGCCATTACTGCCAACCAGCAAAGAGTGTATGACCTTATACCCCCTTGTTTCTTCAGGTACCACATGACTGTGGTGTTGCCTGTAACCAATAAAAAGGGACCTGAAGACCATAAATGAAGAAAAAATATTAAAGTCTGAATCACTGATAACATTTCTTTGACACTTTTGTGCTTTGTAGCCTCCAAAGGATCCTATTCAGCTTGCATTTGAACACTCCTGGACACTTTTCTCCATGCAAAATCTGACAAAGTCCATCTGTACTAATGGAACTGGGGTCTGCAGAGAGAGAAGGATAGGTCTGAATAAAGAGACATCTGATTCCTCCACCACTGCAACTCTCATTTCAGTATATCCAGCACAGGTACCTGGAACTCCAAGGGAAGCAGGTGCTGGATCCAACAATTTTTTAAGTACCACTGAATAATTCTCATGTGGAGGTTAGCCAGTGGTGTCATGAGGATCGCTGAAGCCATGATGCCTAGAGTTTTGAGAAGCTCTCTTGTGGAGGCAGCTTTTTGATAAGAGAAATCCCTGGCATTCTCGCCTGTGCTTCAGATGTGTTTGTCTTGCATCTGCTGGCAACCAGTCAAAGCTAAGTACTTTTATTGAATAATTTCAGTTCCATACATTGCTTAAAGTGCACTGCTGTTGATACAGTATACTCTTTTCATGAACTGTTTACCTGTTGCATATCGTCATGAAACAAGTACCTAAACAGAGTCAAGACTGAATCAACCAGGCCGTCAGTTGTAGTTGTTCCAAAATGGGGTGCACCAGTCAGACTTAAGACTATGTGAGAAAATTCAGAGTATGAGGAAGTATGTGATAACTGCCCATGGCCAATACCATTAGAAAGGACAAAAACAATATGACCTAGGCCAAAAGGTGTCAATACAATTATCTTTAGCATTCCCTTCTGAATCTTTAAAAGCACCTTGTGGATCAGTGGAAAGAGTGGAAAAGCAAATAGGAACATTCCCAACCAAGGGAACAAGAATGTATTTATCCTCCAGGCATGTCTGCACCAAACTTTCTCCAGCTGTCTGTTTTAAAAAGAGGAAAAGAGATCTCTTTGTGGCATTCCTCATACCTAGACTAGATCCTGAAATACCACCGCTTTGAGCTGCAACTTTTGTTGGTCTGCCCAGGATCTGCTTTGTTTGTCTGCCACAACATTTTGCTCTTACGGGATGTATAATGCCTGAAGAATCAGAAAATGCTGTAAAACCAGCTCCCTTGCCATAACTGCTAACTGACACAGAGAGTATGACCTTGTATGCCCGTGTTAGTTCAGGTACCACACCACTGTGGTGCTGTCCATAACTACAAGATGATTACCTAAAGTTCATAGGTGGTGAAGGATTTTCATAGGTGGTGAAGGATTTTCAACATGTGGATCATCGCCAGTCATACCTCCCAACATCTTGGCACAAGAACTCTAGACAAAACCTTAAATAATGGGGAGACAATGGCTCAAAAATAGGGACAAATTTTAAATATTGTTCTTGCAAACTTAGAAAGTTGCTAGACTAACAGGATTTGTCTTAGCATGCATTTTCTGAAGGATATGAAATCTGAAACTCAATGTATGTCATTATTTAGTGATTTTGATCCTCAGTGATTTGCCAGAAAACCACAAACGTTATAAGGAACAGAACAAAAATTTGAGGCAAAAATCGGGATATTCCCTGAAAATTTGGACAGTTGAGAGGTATGTTGCCAACATTTATTTGATACTGATGTGCTTCCATGCATTGTTGTGCCTCCAACCGACTTGCACATGCACTCCCGTCTAAACAACTGCCCAAGCCAAGTTGGACAAGTCTATCTAGACAGATTGCACTGGAACAGGTGGGAAGAAGGAAAGACCTGGGTTGATTCTCATCTGTGCTCTCCATCAGTTTAAATCTAGTCTGAGGAAGGGTAGCACCAACAACTGGCATTCCAGGAAATGTAGGTGCTAGATTCAATAATTTTGTATATACCATTAAATGTTTTCCCTGTGGAGACTGGCTAGTAGTAACATGAGAATCATGGACACTACCATTCCTAGAATTTTTAGGAAAGCTCAGCAATGCTTGGTGCTCTCATCTGTGCCTTAGAAGTGAAGCGATTGTCTAGCACCTGGTGCCATCTAGCTAAGCTAAGTACTTTTATTGAATAAATGCCTTTCTACAAGCTACATCACATAGTGAATACACACACTACAGGTGCAAACATAATGGACCTGGAACTCCCAAATATGGGAGAAAGCTGCACCCCCACCTCATGTCATGTCCCTTCACGTGAGGTCAGACCACAAAGCTGTCTCCTTCAAATCAGTTCTGTAAGTCCAGTAAATCCTATAACAGCTAGGAACTATTCCAAGGCAACCTACCTCTTATTAAGTGATAACCTGTCAAAATTTCAAGCCCCTCCAAACTCAGATAACACAACAGCCTATGTGTATCTGCTCACAGAAACTCGGTACAATCATGTCAATATCTGCATAGAGGCTGCTGTGCCAAGCAGATTACTCCAAAATCGAACTAAAAAAACAAGGCACCCTGGTGGAATCAAAAATTAAAAACATTGTACAGTAAAAGAAAGAAGTCATAGCTAAACTTGGGAATTGCAACACCCAAAAAGATAAAAACTCTCTCATTAAGTTGAATAGACCGTTAAGAAGGCATACAAAGATCAACAAAGTCAATTTTGACATTAAGATAGCTTTTCAGAGAACAATCATAAGGACTACTTTAGCTTTGTCTGAAACCTTAAAGGCAATACATATTGCGCCAAACTGGTTGTAAATGGAGCCACATTCTTGACGCCAGATGATATAGTAAATCTACTGGTTGACAAATTCAGCTCCAACTTCAATCCCCACTCCTCCACAACCTCCCCACCCAGGAAATACCATCAAAAACAACTTCACCTACTATCAGTATGGAGCAGGTCCTAAATGCGCTCTCCAAGACCAAAAACACAGCCTCAGTGGGCCCTGATAATATCCTGTGATGTAATTCAGGCTCACCTATCAAGACTACTGGAGTCACTTTTCAACTATAGCAAACTACAGACCCATTAGTTTGACTAGACTCATCTGCAAAGCCATGGAAAAACTGACCATGGAAATGATTAATAATAACATAGGAAACCTTCAGACACTGGACCCAGGCCAGGTCATGCCTACTTAATCTCTGGACTTCTTTGAGAAGGTCACCAAGGCAATGGACCAGGGAAAAATGGTGCATACTGCCTACCTTGACCTGCCTAATGCATTTGATACAATATCTCACTCAGCATTATTAATAAACTCAGACATAACTTAAACATAAACCCCTATGTAATGCATTAGGTAGTCAACTGGCTCACAGACAGGACTGGGAAGATGATATCCACTAAGAAGCCTGTCACTAGCAGAGCCCATCAAGGCTCCATGATAAGTCTGCACTTCTAGTTCTCTGATGCCAAGGCCAATGTCAAGGGCCTTTGGCTGACTACATTTGCAGATGATTGCAAACTTGGAGCAGTCACTGAATCCCCCCATGACAAAAACATCTTGCAGGAAGGCCTAACGCAGACAAATGACTGGTGCCAAATCCACGAGTCAAAACTCAGTGCTAAAAAAAACATAATAGTACCGTTTGGGAAGTCAGCCACTCCAGAAAACTACCTCATTGATAAAACACCACTGAGACTATATGTGGCAAAGCTGCTGGGCTGAGCTAAAGACTGGGGGAAAGGGAAATAGGAGGATGGCCAGGAAGAACGGATGGGATGCCCTGAGCCTTGGCATAGTAATTAAATCAAAAGGTGCTTCAACAAAGTATTAGTTTAAGGGTGTGCACACTTACGCAACCAGCTTATTGTACGTTTTTTCATTTTTTATATTTTTCCCCTAACAGATTTGTTTGTCTTTCAATTGAATTGTACAGGTTATAGGTCACATTAAAGGTGAGAAAAGTTTTGAAATGATTTATTGTGGTCTCATTTTTTTATATCACAAAAACCTGGCATTTTAACATGGTTGTGTACACTTTTTATATCCACTGTATGTGTTCAAACAGGACTGAAGCTGGTGTGCTTTTTTTGAATGTTCTAATTTAACAGTTTTGAATGTTCTAATTTAACAGAAAGGTAGTTTTTTCAAAACAATGAAGTGTGTTGATAGGATGGGTGTATGTATAGGTGACTGTATACAGATTAGGGTTAAGTAAGGGGATAACTTTAATGTGAATGTATGTGCATGTTTGTGTGTGTGTGTGTGTGTGTGTGTGTGTGTGTGTGTGTGTGTGTGTGTGTGTGTGTGTGTGTGTGTGTGTGTATGTGTGTCTCAGCCTGTCTTATGTAGTGGTACTGTTACAGAAAGCTTTTATTTATTTATTTATTTTATATTTGTTGACTGGGTTTGTCCGGCTGAGCTGACAGCCCTTTTCAGCGAAGACCCGGGGAGAAAAACTCCACAACATTACATTTAAGATTTAACAGTAAGAAAAAAAAATATGCAAACAATAAGAATTTGACAGTAGCTACGCTGAAAATATATAAAGGAAATGCAAAATTCTGAGTTGATAAAAGTTCTATCTAGAAAATATGTAAGGTGAATAGAGTTTCCTTACATATACAATATATAAACAATGAAAAAAAAGGGAACGGTTGTTGATACAGCCAGGTGGTTGTAATAAGAGAAAGTATGTAGATGGTAAATAAGTTGGGGTATTATAAGAAGGAGTAAGAGGCAATATTCCAGTTAAAAGGAGGTAGACATATGGCTCTAAAAGTGGATGAAGCCAGTAAAAGGCTAACAGAGTACTAAATATAGGAGAGGATGACAGTTTAAGGGGGGTGAGTACAGTGGCATATCCAGTGGCTTTTTAGGTAGTCTTTGGCAGTTGATTTGAATACATTTGGCGGTTTAAGGGATCGAATTTCAGTGGGAGTTTGTTCCAGGAGATGATAGGGTGGTAGCTACAGAGGTTTTGACCAATTTTGCTCTTAGATTTATAGATGTGTAGTAGGTTTTAGTCCATGTTTCTAAGAGACCTAGAAGGGATATATGAAGAGATGAGAGGAGTCAAGCTAAGGCAGAAAGATGGTTGGTACAGGATAGAGAGGATTATCTGAATCTGGGAGAGGAGAAGCAAGTTGGGTAGTTCCAGCCAGTTTAAGTGTGTTAAAGAGAGTCAGTGATGAGATCTATAACGTTGATTAGTAGCAAATCTAGCCACTTTGTTATAGGCATTTTCTAATTTATATAGAGGGTGGTTTGGAAGTTAGAGAGGATCTGGGAGCTGGTAGGAGATCGGCATGAGACACGGAAGCCTTAGCCTTGTTGGATAGGAACATTTTATTTCTATATAAGAGGCCAAGTTTTTGATGTTTTTTAATACAACTGTTGATATGCAGATCGAATTTCAAGTTGGTCGTCTATTGTAACCCCTAGTAGTTTCATGTAAGGTTCGACTAAGATGGGTGTATTATCTAGAGACTGGCTTGTAAAAATGGATTTGAGGTTATTCAGGCTTTTGGGGAGAAAAAGTAAGAGTTTAGTCTTTTTAGCATTCAGAATTAGCTAGTTATGGGAAAGCCATGTCTCGACAGAGTTGAAAGATTTCTGAGTCATGGAATGTAAGTCAGACAGGGTAACAGCGATAGTGATGACAGTAGAGTCATAAGCATATTGGATGAGAGGCAACTAAGGGGAGGAGGTATACAGTAGATTAGTAAAGATATTAAAGAGTAGTGGTCCAAGAATAGATCCTTGGGGAACACCCATTTTGATGGGGAGTGGAGAAGAGAGGGCTGAGAGCCATTTTACTGACTGTAGTCAGTCAGAGAGGTAGCTGGAAAACAAGGCAGTAGCAGAAGAGAAGAAACTGAGGTTAGAGAGTTTGTCCAGAAGAAAGGAGTGAGACACAGTGTCAAATGCTTTAGAGAGATCTAGGAATAAGCATGACACCAGTTTATTGTTGTCTCTGGCCTGGCCTGAGAAATAGTACTGATGAAGGATAGTAGGGCAATAGTGGTGCTATGCTTAGGACAAAAGCCATATTGTGTAGAGGGAAGAAGATTTTCTTGACATAACTGTTCCATGACTTGTGTATGCATGCATTTTTCAAGTATTTTTGAGAGAGGTGAGAGGATGGCAATGTGTCTAAAGTTGGAGATTTCAATGGACTTACCTCCTTTGTGAATAGGTAGCGTATATAATTTTTTCCAGATAGAGGGAAACTTAGATTCTGTGATAGACTGGTAAACTAGTATAGAGACTGGGAAGGCTGTAGAGTCTACAGCTAGTTGCAGAAAGTAAGGAGGTAGATTATTTGTGGCTACAGAGCAGGTTTTTAGTTTGTGAAGTAAAGATTTAATATAGGTGGTAGGTAGTGGCTTAAGGGAGAAGATGTTAGAAGAATTTTGGCTAGAGGGGGGCTCTGGAGGGGTATTAGTCTTACAATTAGGGTGGATAGGAGTCAGCAACTTACTGATGGATTCTATGAAATAGGAGTTGAAGTTTGATGCGGTTTCTAGGGATGTATTTGTAAGGCAGAGGTTGGAAGATGAGGGGTTACCGTTGTGGACTATCTGATTTATTGCATGCCAGAATTTCTTGGGATTAGATCTATGGAAGCTGGGTGGATTATTATAGAACTCCTTTTTCTCTTTACTGACTTGCTTTTTAGTGAGGTTTCTAAGTTCTTTATACTTTTGCAGGTGAATGGGGAGGTTGGTTTGCACCCAGGTTTTGCACATTCTATCTCTAACTTTCATCAAGGAGCGGATGACATTAGTTAACCAGGGGAATATATTAGTTTTGACACAAACTGTGTGTAGAGGTGCCAATGAGTTAAGTATATTTAGGAAAGCAGTGTTGAAAGAGTTAACGGCATCATCTAGGGGGAGGTGAAACAGAGAAGTCCAATTTACTTTGGAGAGGAGACTATTAAAGGTATTCAGATCAAAGTTTGATAACTTGCAACATTCTATGTATCTCTGTGGTCTGGGGGAATGAGTAGTAAATCTAAGAAGTTGTATTGGGGAGTGATCACTAAGGGAGATGGGCAGTGTTTCGGGGTTGCTTAATATTTATGGGGGTCTGAGACTAGTATCCGGTCAATAAGTGAGCTGGAGTTGTATGTCTTATTAGTGTGTGTTGGAGTAGAGATTAGTTGGGTGAAACCATGCAAGTTGAGGGTTAGAGTGGAGTGAGGTGAGAAGAGGGTCAACCAATTTATGTTGACATCCCCTAGAAGGATGGTCTTGTTATGTATGTGTTGAGCAAGCCAAGAGACGATGTGTTCTAAAAGGGAGTTATCACCAGGGGGTATATAGATGGCAACTACAGTGATTTTACTGTGACTATTAATTTTAAGGTTGGTGATTAGGAGTTCAGCAGGTAGAAAGGATGGTGTTGGTTTTTCAAGCAATGTGAGTGTAAGATAGTTGGAGTATACAATAGCCACTCCACCACCTTTTTTATTTTGGTGGTCAAGTCGCAATATATTATACCCTGGTGGGAGAAAGTCTTTATCTAAGATAATGGGTTTTAGCCACATTTCTGTAAGGGTAATAATGTCTGGAGAGTGAGATGACATCCAGGCATGGAATTCACTAACTTTGTTCAATACACTTCTAATGTTCATCGAGTAAAATGATAGGTGTTTTTTGGGTTGGAGAGGTGTTCAGTGACTGGGTTTGTTGGGTTATTGGTGGGGGGGGACAGTTTGGGTCAGAGTTTGAATGGACATCTCCTGATAGTAGTACAGTTTTAAGGAGGGAGTTTACTTTGTAGAGAGCTAGGTAGAAGATGAAGTGTCTCTCTTTGCTCTTGGAGGAGGCTGAAGGAGGACAAAGACATTTAATTTTAGGAACTAGGTTTTTTAGCGGAAATAGGGATGGAGAGATTCTGAAAGGGTGTTGAGGTAGTAGAGAGGTATTTGGGTGGGTATATGTAGGAGATGAGTACTGGGGTATCAGTTGAGTATCACAGGAGGTGAGGAGGTAGAATAGTATTAAAGGAGGTATACAGAGGATGGTAAGTAACATGATGTGTTTTGTAGGAAGGGATAGGGGTGAGAGACAGGGGGAGCAGGTGTATGAGTACGATGAGGAGAAAGGAGGGAATGTTAAAGTAGAAGAAGGTGGGTAGTTGGATGTGATTAGTTATATTGTGCCAGATAAATACTGAAAGAGAACTGAAGTTGGTAGGTATTGTATGAGTGGGGGAAGAGGAGGGATTAGTGGTGCTTAGTAGTTATTGGAGGAGTGGAAAGGAAGGGGAGGGGTTAGGGGTGTGGATAAGGTGTGAATAGGTATAAATTAAATGATACTGGGGGTGGGTAGGGGAGAAGAGTGAGCTCACGCGCAGCAAGGGTGAATGGAGCGAGATGGACCTAGGTTTCAACTGTGTTTATTCTGCAGAGACAATAAGCAAGTTAGTTCTTCCCTTGTACAACAGGACAGTGGGGAGAGTGGGCAACCAATGTAATGATAACTTAGTGAGCAGGGGTAAAATAAGTAAAAAGGAAAGGAGACAGAAAAAAGGAACAGTTGGCTAGAAACGAGCCAAAATAACTATCATAGAGGTAGTGGTCTTGGTGTGGGTAGCGGGTGAGTAAGAGGAGGGAAGAGGTAAGGGTTAGGGGCAGGGTTAGTGTTGGGGTGAAGTCCCTCTGCCCATCTTAATAATGTGTGCTCTAACAATGATTTTATAAGAAAGAAATAATCAAACTGAGCTAATTTTTTGTTCTTTAAATCTAAGTGTTTCGAGCCAGGTTGTGACAGATTTCTGAACTACCAGTAGTCTTTTAATTGAATATTCAACCAATTTTGTTTGGTTTCCAGTATATTTCACCCTACCAGTATCATGAGTTCATATGTGTTTACTAGGTTAATGATCACAAGGGCATTTTTAAGCCTAGCCATGCATCCCAAATCTCTGAAGTTCCGGTACCCTTGATAAGTGTAAGCAGGGGCTTGGGCGGTGAAACATTTCCAAGCAGGGGCCTTTGAGATGAACCATTTACATGCTGCCTGTGTCCATTAAAGACATAGGTGCCAAACCAGGGATGAATTTCCTGTTCCCCATCCAGTTGTCCAAGTTACACTTGAATTGGGTTAGGGAGGAACTCTGCTTCACATGGATGGGGAGCGTGTTCCACAGAAGGGATAGTCTCTAGAATACATACCTGTCTCTCCGCCAGGTCTTATTTATAACACAGACAAAGTTTAAGTCTTTAGAATGGGTAATTCTGGTGCTGTTTTATGGATATGCAGGATGTCCATCAAAGTGGGGTCTGACAATACCTAGTATACCAGGCACAAATCCTCCCTCAACAGCCTGTAGGAGACAGAATACAGGGATAGGGCCTTGAGGTGGACAGCACATGTTACTTACGCCCTGTATTCTTTTAGTAAGGAACCTGTGTGGATCCTCCAGTTGTTGGATATGCCTTGATAGGTACATACCAAAGGGGGCATTGTACTCAATGAAAGATCTGATGAATGCCAAGTACAGTGGAACAATGACTTCCTTGAACCTAGATGACATACCTTTGCTTATAAGTTGCAGAACACAGACTGATTTCCTCATTATTGTAGACGTGATGGACAAAGGCTAGATTACTGTCTATGTCTGGCCCAAGTCCCTGACTACTGGGTAGACTGTTAAGGGTGTGTTGTCAATATGATAGTTACCAGGGGTGCATGACTTGCTGAAGGATACTATTATGCATTTCTTTGCATTTAGTTTTAGTCTATGGCTTTGACACCATTTGTGCCAGTGGGCAATTCAATGACAGCTCCTAATTTGTAATCAGCTCCAAATTTAGCCAGCCAGAGGCTAGTGACACTCTGCAAACATGCAACAACACTGCATTTTTTTGTGTTAACCCAAACTGGCATGGTCACATCAATGAGAAAATAGGGGATACAACTAAATCACCAATCAGTCTACATGATACTACATAACAGTACCAGCAACATCTTCAGGGATATTGCATAATTTTATAAGTGGATGCTATCTATTTGACAAACAAGGCAGTAAATCAATTTGGATTTTAAGTATGCCTGCTACCATGCATTTTCATTATGTGCCTAACAAATAAAACATCTAGTTGATTAGGTCCACATACACTGGTATTGCTGATGGTTTACCTTGGGTTCTCATCAGATAAACTGGATTCTGTGATATAGTTGTAAACAAAGTTTGTGCAATTTCTATTCACATTAACAAATTAAATCATGGTGCAATTACTTATTTTTTTCTTTTGTGAGAACAAATTGTCTGAGCCTATATTAAGCTGACTTTGACCCCTGCATATGGTTATTCCACATGATCAACTCCATTGCTTATGCAACTCTGGGACATGGGGCTACCTTCCATTCAGAACCATTACATATTGCCAGTATACTGGTTTACTAAGAATTCACTTGGCAAATTAAGTCATAAAGATGCATAACTTTTCGTTTCCTTTACTATTGCAACTAAAGGTATAAAATAAATAATTGCTTTAAACAGTATACACTTAAAATTAAACTTATGTTGCATGTCCAATTAAAGCCACATTTCTATTATTTTTTCCTGCAATTGCTAAGGGTAGGTAGCTCATGGCAAGTATTGTCAATGAAGGGTGCTGTGCTTTAACAGAGCTAGCTTTTATCCAGAAGAGGATCTTTCATTACTACTAACCTAACCTTTCTTTTAACAGCCATCTGGTAGCTAGTCCAGATGAATAACTTCATCTTCCCCTGTTATTATTGTCATGTTAAATTGGCCTCTTCTTGATAATCATTTCTTTTATTTGGACCATTACAGGTAGAAAAGTTTTGCTCTTACTTAGGAATTACTGAGATACAGGATTAAATAGTTAGGCTATAGTTATAAACATAGCTATTTTCTTTTCTGAACCCCCCTTTCTTCCTGCATATATGTGTATGTATCTATTATATAATAATAATGGACATCATGGGTTTATTAATCAGTGCAAGGTATGTAAAATGTTTATCAATGACAAGTATTTTACTGTATTACAAAATAATTCCAAGTCAACTGTATTACATACACTTACCCAATAAAATGGCATGAGGCTCCATCAGCTCAAATGAAAAGTCAGTGATTCTATGTTTCCTTATTTATATTTATTAATATGGGTAGAGCACTGACCACTTATACCATTTTCAAACTCTACCTGGGAGGGCACAGTTGGAAAAAGTAATGACAACAAATGCATGATAAGTGTACTACACAGCATAATAGCTAGGAAAATATAAGACTTTGGTATAATTAGCAATTGCATAAAAATCTCCCTTGCCCAGTACAATGAGTTTAGTAAAGTACGGATAAAGTTAAAGATGAGGATATGCCTTTAGATGTATTAGTAGTATCGCATCCTACACAGTATACACAAGAGCCATAAATGAAAATAAGATTGCTCTTGAACCACAAAGATATAAAAGACATCCTGCCTGACGTGTGATAAAAAAGACCAGATACATACACACATAAGTAAATAATAAAAATGAATGGTGCTACAAGTGTGGGTAGAATTCCACTGCAGATGACAATGTACTGCTCCCAGTCTTCATAGAAAACAGTAGAATTAACACAGGGTTAATTAGCGAGGAGATTGCCCTTATACCATACACTTCCAATACTGTATACAATATTTTAGTTATTGAGAATGCTGTATTAAATAAATGGCAAAATCTTATGTCAAGGAGAAAAACAACCTAAGCAACAATAACCTGCACTTGGCAGATGTTAACCACATGAGGGTTAATGCTATGACTTGCTGATGAAGTTTATCCTGTATATTTGGGTATAGTTCCCTTACCTGCCACATACATACTCTATCCTCTTATCAAGTCACTTAACCAGACTAGTGCCCCCTGGTCAATGCTATAAAAAGGCACATGTGCCTAATGGGTCTAATATATCCAATCAAAAAAACACATCTGGCCTGGATAAAGGCATATGAAGGGCGTTATAAGATTTTGTAAAGATGGCAGCAGCTGACTGCTTAACTGCATCTAGTATATGAGGTGAAGTGTGTTATGAATGTGAATTGTATGGAGTTAATACACTGCCTGGCTGTTCTTTGTCTGATGCCACAAAACAAAAAATACTGTTAAGCCATTTCAATCTGTTTTTGTGAACTAATCACCTCTCTATAAACTTTTAAATGCCTGAGCTCCTTAGTATCAACTACAAAGTAGCACTGCTACAGAGTAGTGCAACCATTTGGCGATTTAAACTTTTAGTGATTTAGAATTTTGTTTTCCTATTTTGCCACTGTTGCAGTTGTACTTGCAGTTGTTTTCCTTCTTCAGAGATCTTTGACTTTATAGTTATGGCTCAACTGAGTAGAGAGTCTCCAAAATGAGACCAGAATCAGGCCGGCTGATTACCCTTAGATTATATTACAGGTGACTGAAGAAATCTTGTTGGCATCCTAAGTGAAATGTGAACAGGAAATGTTGAAAAATTACCGAACTGATCACTGCACTTGATCCCTACCCAGTTCCAGGGCTCATATGGCATTTGATCGATTTTTTTGTATTCATGTATTTTGCATTTATGATTCCATAAATATCTCCAGTGGGAGATATTTGGTAGTTTCAAAATAGAGCCTGACATTATTTACAGCACTTTTATCACATTTGAGCCTTACCGAATGCTGTGGCTCATAAGGTATTTAATCACATTATTATATTCCTGATATGAAGTTAAAAACATTTTTCAGTGCTTCGATAGCTTTAACTTTGTTAAAAGACTTCAGCAATACAGTTTACTGAGCTCAGTCTGTTAGTCTCTCATGAGTTTAAAGTTTCTTATAAGGATAGTATTGATTTTTAATTAAGTAGCTTGATTTTCTTAATTATTATTTTGCTGTTTATTTGATATTTTTTAGTATTTATCGTTATGGCCTTTAATTTCATATGTAGTTTTACTCTGATATTATTTATTTTAAGAGTAGGTGTGTTAAGGTTCTTATAGTTTTGCTCTGAATTATTAGCATTTATTTTAAGAACAGGTCTTTCAAAGTTTTAGGCTTATTTTAACAGCAGTTACATAAACTCTCTGATCTTTTTCACAATTTGAATGATATGGTTTTGTGTTATAGCAGACTCCTGTTGCTAACCTTGCATCCATTTAAACTAGTTAGATTTCCTACTAATGTTTTTCAGCTTTGCAGGTATTTCCACCTACTTTGTGGGCATCGGGTGGACTTCACCATTGTCCTGCAGCCAATACTTTAGGGTGTATGCCTATATCAAGATTCAAACTTTGTTGCAGTACCCAGGTTCCCTATTAATGATACTGGGAAAGAAGCAGTACCATTACTGTGCCTCTTAGGGCTCAGTATTTACACTTGAGGTTGATACACAATAAGACTAATGCTTTTTCCAACCCACTGCATGATGTAAACCTTGCCTTTATAACTGAGAGTTGTCTTGATGAAAATTTTGGTTCTCATCTAGCTGCAGTTATTCCATCTGGTGTCGTAGTTATTCCTTTTCCAAGGAGGGGTAGGACTTAGGGAGTGGGGTTGCAGTCTACTATAATAACAAATTCAGATGAACAGGGTGGACAGGGAAAACAACTCCTGTGAACATGTACTTGCTGCAGGAATAAACTATAGGTTTCTTCTCATTTACCCTCCACTAGATAGTACAGGAACATTTATCCAGGAGTTCATGGACTTCCTCATTGATTCAGTATTGGGTGACCAACACATTATGGTGGTAGGTGATTTTAATATCTAGGTCAATGATGAGGAAGTGTGTCCTGTTCATGAATTTAATAGGTTCATACGTAAGTAATAGGTCAGCTGCCCTTGTGGGCCATTTTAAACTTAACCAGTTTCCCTTTTTGTGCTTGAAATAAGTTATTCCATTTGCTTACAGACTGTCCTTACACACCCCATGGGGAATCATTATATATTACTCCTAATGAGAATAACTGGAATTATACTGTGGACAATTTGAGGCGACCCAGGCATGGGATAAAATATTTAGGAGCTGCCTGCATCCATTAGTAGTACAGGGGGCAGTCCCAAGTTACATTTTCTATTTCCCATAGCGACAAGGCTTTGAGTCGGTCCATGTAGAACATGTTGTTTAGGCCTTGTATCCTTTTAGTAAGGAATCTCTGTGGACATTCCAGTTGTTGAATGTGTCTGGACAGACACATGCCAAAGGGGCATTATATTCATTGACTGGCCTACTGACAGCTGAATAAAGGGGGACAATGACATCCCTAGATCTAGACAGAATCCCTTTGTTTATAAGTTGTGCAATATAGAAGGAATGTTATAATGCCATTATGGAAAGTTTTGGTTTTGCACAGGTAATTACCTTTGAAATGCAGAAGTGAGAACATGCATTGGATTTGGTCTTCCTTATGGACCTAATAGCCACAGGCCTGGTGGTGAAATGGGTCTCATCATCTGACCACTTCCAGGTACAGTTTGATTCGACTTCACCTAGTTATAGTCCCCATCATCATGAATTGAGAGCAGTCCGTAATATTAATAATATCACTAGTGATCTTTTTTTCTGATACGTTTCCTCAGTGGTGGCAACTCTGTGAATGGCCATGCCAAGAATTACAATAAATGATTATCTCAGCCATGGGATACTTTAGCCCCAAATTATACCTACCCCATCTCTACTAACAGACGTGAAACATATTTAGATATTTCTCTCCATATAATGAGTAGAGGAAAACACAAGTTGGAGAGTCACTAGAGGAGGGTGGGCTGGTGGACTGATAAGACTGAGTTTGATGAACATTATTCCATCTATCCAGCACAGATTTCATGTACAAAGCCAGAATTTTTGTCAAGGGAAATCTCTTCAGTGGCTAATCAACCAGCAGTGCATTTCCAGTTGGGGTGGAGACTGTGCATTCCAGCCTGTCTATCAACTAGAAGAGTATTGTCTAGTTCTGAATGCAAGTCTTATGCTCATTTTTTGCTGATAAGACTGCCTCCATTAGGTCTGCTTTTCCCTTGGCTGGGCCTAAGGGTGGTGCAGCATGTTCTCCATCCAGCTAATGAAGCCATGGTTTGTGTTTGATATTCTCTATTCAACGAATTGACGGATGTGTTTTCTGACATGCACTTAACAATTTGCGAACTGAGCCATTGTCCTAAGCTGGTAAAGGCTAGCTCTGATATACTGTGCCCAGTTATCTATAAAACATTGGTTGTCTCCTCCAACTCATAAAAAAACAGTATTAGACATACAAAAATTTAAACACCTACCACCCTACCTCTGATCTTCTATTTCTCAGAAATACTACTGAGAAAGTTGTTATCAAGCAGCTAGAAACCCACTTTAAAGTAGGTGGGCATATGGATCCTTTTCATTCAGGGCTTCATACTCACCATAGCAAAAAAACAGCTCTCATAAGACTTTTTAATGATCGCCTGATAGAAAAATTCAGCAGCACTATACAAGGCTGGTCCTGCTGGATCTCTCTTTCTGCTGCTTTTGATGTTAACAGACTGATTTTGATCCTCCTGTGGAATTAGTGCTACGGTTTTGGAATGGTTCATTTCTTACTTATCTAACTGCATACAGAGAGTCTTTTCTGGACTCAGTTCTTGATCTACTTATACCCTTCATTGTGGTATTCTACAGTGTTTTATTTTGAGAACGTTATTGCTCACCACGTAAATGCTTCCTCTTGGAGATCTACTCAAGAAAAGGAGCTTAGAGTACCACAGTCATCCGGATGATAGTCATATCTAATTTGTTTTTCTCTAGGATGACATGACTTGTACCTATCACCTGGCTGATGGCCTTGAAGCCATTCATACTTGGGTCACCAAGAATCATTTAAAATTGAACACCACTAAGACTATGGCTTTGGCAGTATGTACAACTCTGAGAGACTCCTCTGCCATATCTCTGCCTAATTATATCATATACCGTGATAGGATGAGAATTTCTTCATAAGGGGAGGAGTCTTGGCATTATTACTGACTCTCAGCTTACACTCCATGACCAGTTGTCGGCTGCTGTAAATTAACCCCATTTCCATCTAAGAAACATTGGCATGATCAAGCACATAATTCCTCACTCAGATCTCTCAACTGCAGTACATACCTTGGTCTCCTCCGGACTGGATTACTGCAAGGCCCTGTACCTGGGCCTGCCTAATATTGAGCTTGATCAGCTGCAGTTAGTGTAGAACTCTGCAGACAGGCTACTTACAGGAACATCTTGTTAACAACATATTATACCTATTTTGGACAGACTGCATTGGCTTCCTGTCTGGTTTAGGATCTTCTTTAAGATCCTGGTATTAGTGCATCTGGTCATTCAGGATCTAGGTCCTTGCTATCTGAAACAGCGTATTGTACCCTTCTGCTCCAGGCAGATATTGCCCTCACCCCAAAGGGGATGCTGGCAGTTCCTCTGGTTACTCTAGAGAGTGCAAGCTTTCATGCTTTTCAGTATTAGCCTCCTTACCAGTGGAACTTGCTGCTTTAAAATCTTTTTAATTTGGCAAATAATGGAGTGGATTAATTTTATACACATATAGTTTTATGTGTTGTGACTTATATTGTTTATTAATTTATTTATAGCTGATGTTTTATTATATTATTGTTTCTGTGGTTTTATGTTGTTATTTTTTTTCCACTTGTAATAATGCTTTGTTAAAAGCACCCAATAAACTTGAACTTGAATTAAGTAAAAAGGGGCAACATACACAGAAATTACATACAAGAAAGAAAGAAAAAAGAATTATAGCTTACCTAACTGACTAAGGCAGCCCTAGAGAAACAAATAGACTGAGGCAGATTAATGGCAATATATGCTGTTATAACAAAACTGAGCAATACAGGAAACATCAGCTAGAAGCTGTGGTCCTGAACAATTGTGCTGGGGTATGGGAAAGCAGAAGATCGGGAGAAAATACAGAAGTTCTTCACATTATTTCTTCAAAAGGAGTGGGAAAGTAGGATATGTATTAAAAGGAAAAATATGTGACTACCCAATTAGAAAAAAAAAATACAAAAAGAACAAAAGGACTTAGAAGAGGTAAGGTTCAAGGACAAGATGAGATGTTTCCTAGGTACTCAAGGAGTTGGACCAAGGTCTGAAAAAATAATGCTTAACTATATAAGCCCTTCAGAAAATAAAATAAGTGATAATACATTACTACAGGATTGCATTGGTGGCAACTTGCAATAGGATATGTCTAGGAAAGAACAATTATAAGACTTTTGCTTCCATTCTAGGGCAAGCTGGATGCATATTTGAATATTAACAGTATTACAGATGGACAACAACACATGGCTTCATGAAGTAAAGGATTTGCCTGCCAAGACTAAGCCAGGTATCTGACTGTGTTGCCACAGTGGTAGACAGAGAGAATAAGGAGGATGTGGTACAACACAAGTTTTTTATTATATTTTTTGGGCTCTGCTGCCTGCTGACCACCAGTTCCCCACAATCTATTGGCCCATTCATTCATTCATTCATTCATCATGTGGCAAGAGCTGCTCCTAGCCCATCTGTTCTCCATTAGATGAGAGCTGATCATGAAGAAGTTATCCTAGCAACCATCAGGGATTTTTTTTGATTCAATCTAATCCAATCACCTGATGCTAACATGAGACTATGTGCCACACCAGAAGGGACAAGCTATGGCTCTGATTTGGAGGCATACCCACTCTTTGATATGACTTCACCAGGGCAACTGCATGGGTTTAGTTGGCCAACTGATATACCTCCCCTCCATGGTCTGTTCTCAAGGGAGCAGCCTATTCCACTGTCCCGGAGTACCAGGTCACCACAAGGGAAAGAGTCACCAAAACACTCCACTGCCCACCCCTCCAGCTGTCCAAGCCACTAATCAGTCTCAGGTTGTCTGGGTTGTAGTCATGGCTTTATCCCTCTGCACTACAGAACCAAGAAGGTACACATGGGCTTTAGCAAAGCCTTTGAAACCAAGCAGCATAAGAGACTGGTGGGAAAATTAAACACTGTGGTGATGAGTTGCAAATTGCTGAGCCAGACACAAAATCTGAGCAATTCAGAGAGTGACAGTTGTGGGACAAACGTCTGGGGGACAGAAGGCCACAACTCAAGGTAGGCTCCTTTTTTTTCCATAGCATCTTGTGTCAGATATTGTACAACATAGATTAGAAGATGTCAACTTTTTCATCCATTACATCAAAACTGAAGCAGTGGTTCCTGACAGTTAAGTTATGCTCCATTAAAACATTTTGCATCTTACTGGATTAGCAGATAATTGGTGGTTGGATTTAAGAGTATACATGATAGGAAAGAAAAGGAATATGAAAAATACAAACTCCCTTTAAATAAATGACATACAGCATCAGGAAAGGGTAGTGGTAACTGGCCAACCAGATGAAGAGATGCACAGCTAGAGCAGTGGACTTAACAGACATTAATGTCATCATCCCATTATACAGACCATTAATAAAGTAACATCTTGAATACTGCATCTAGTTCAGGTGGCCATAGAGAAAAAAAAAGTTTAACATGCCAGACAGTATACGAAGCAGCAATAAAACTACTGAAAATATTGTAGAAATGGAGTTAGGAGCAAAGGATACCTTGGTTTGGTGTGTAGATACTGGATGACAGCCCAAAGATGTGCTATATGATATGCACAAATGGCACACTCAGGGATAATATGGGTGAGGTGGAGTGGAGCTTGACAGAAAAGGAAGAAAGGAACACAGAAAACAGCTGTATTAATCCAGTTTCATGAAAGACATAAGAAAATATTGCACCAAGATCATGGTTAGGAGCCTGAAATGTACTGGCAAGATAGAATTATAAGAGGTAGCTCAATTTTCTGGAATGACTAAGAGAGATGGAAGAAAGAAATGTAGCTATTCAGGGGCTACATTTTGATGAACAGTGTCTTATTCCAGCACTGTATTCTTATGTGCAACTCACCGGCTGTCCTTTTTGTCCTGAGTTGCCAGGGCTTCCTGGAGGTCCCATTACTCCTTCAGCTCCACGTTTTCCTGCAATGCCACTTTCTCCAGGTAATCCTCTCTCACCCTATAAAACAAGGAATTGCCAAACAGTAAGATTTAAGCTATTATGCTTTCAATTTGAA
Organism: Protopterus annectens; assembly: GCF_019279795.1. Classification (NCBI taxonomy): domain Eukaryota; kingdom Metazoa; phylum Chordata; order Ceratodontiformes; family Protopteridae; genus Protopterus; species Protopterus annectens. Next base: position 295,208,939 of record NC_056750.1, on the reverse strand, counting down.
ATGTTTCCTTTTCCTTTACTTTAACTTATCTGTGTATGGTGAGCTACCCAGAATCAAAGAATAATCAAATAATAATGCATTCATTAATTAGTAGTCATACGTCTCTTCCCAAACAAGCAAACAATACAAAACAGTAACCATAATATAACTGACTAATGTAAAAGCAGGATACTGTCTGCTTAAACCTACTAGTGCAAGGCAGACATAAAGGCATTATCTGATTACCACACCACACGATAATCAAACAATGACAGGAAATTATTACCTCTACAGCTACACAACATAATTTACACCACTACCAGATAGTGAATTGCCACATCTAGCAGGCAAGGTCAGGAGGATCTTTGGATCCAATCAGGGTACTATGTCACTGTACAATCATACCACCAAAAAAAAAAAAAAAACAGAAAAAAATTTTAATTTCAGATCTTAAGGGACACTAAGAGACAATGCACTTCTTAAGAGCTGACAAAATTAACTTAAGGAGAGTTATACTTTTAAAGCATCTAGTTGGCCAACTAACTAACTGGCCAAGCAGTACTCATATATTTCTCTTTTTCTTCAATATATCACTTTTATATGGACCAAACATGACTGCTAAAGAGAACTTAACAATAGTGAACATACAGATAATGATGCTGAAATGACTGTCTCTAGGATTCAGAAACAATCACACTGTGGGTGGTAAGAGCTGTGTTCAAAAGGGACTGTTTACAAGAATGCAGAAAATGTGACTCAGAGATGTTAGCCACAATGAAGAAATACCTCATTATCCACATAACTCTGAATTGCCATTAATTTCAGTGAATGTAAATCAGCACTTTCCTTTGGTATGCATCTTTGATGGCCCATGTATTGTGATGGTACAGGCATTTCCTCACTTACTCTGCCACACACGTCCATATTAAACACACACACACACACACACACACACACACACACACACACACACACACACACACACACACACACACACACACACTATATTTGTCTTTGGTCACAGATCATTACAATTAGTTAATAATGCAAAATATTAGAGTTTTGTTCTTTTATTATTTGTATAGTACATCATGATTTTAGATTAGTTGCTCTAGTAACTTTTTAAGTGAGTTGATGTAATAATTAAATATTTCTCCCTGTTGTCACCTAGTGTTCCTCCTAGCTTTGTCCCAAAGTCTTAGCATGGCCACCTATAGGTATATTCCTCCTCCAGCACACCCCATCTCTCTTAAATGTCCTTGATTTTACAGAATGCTTCTGATTTTGCCACTTATATGTGTCCTGTCCCTTGTAACTCATGGACCGTTGTACTCAGTCAATAATGCTAGTCATTAGAAAGTACAGTTGTGTAAAATCTTACCATAACAGTAGAAGTCCTTCTCTTCGCTGATGCAGTATTCTTAACTATAGGGATCTCCCTCATAGGGCAGCCTGACATTTGGCCAGTATACTCATGCCTAATGATCTTATAGGCACCATATGTCACACATATGCTCCCTGCACTGGACGTAGGGCATAAAAGTGATGTACGGACGCAGTTACCTAGAACTGAATTGCACCAGCAGAGAACAGTTTCCACAGGACAAAGCAGTACATGCATATTGAGAAGAAGAAAGTGCAGAAGAAAAAGGGAAATGCCCTCAGCCAGAAGGCAATCCAAAACAAAAACCAGAACAAATAAGAGGCTGTTGGATGGAGGGAGCGAATACTGCAACAGTGAAGAGAAGGGCATCTACTGTTATGGTAAGATTTTACACAATTGCACTATGTCCTTCTATATCACTGTTGCAGTATTCTTTACCATAGGGAGAGTAAAAAAAGCTCAAGAAACAGTATGGAAGGTGGAAGGCTGAAAACAGCCCTCAACAAACCCACACAAAATGGTTCTAGTAAAACTTGCTTTGGCCCTAGAAACCATATCCAACTTATGATGCTTATTAAAGGTATGCACTGAAGATGAAGTATCAGCTTCAAGGAAGGAATTGGCATCCAACCCCTTGAAGAAAGCACCAGAAGAGGCAGCAACCCTAGAAGTAGGTTTGCCATGAAAAGAATAAAACAATGAAATGGCCATAGATATCTAGGAGGATATGGTTTGCTTATAAACAGACAAACCCAATGTCCTGGGATGAAAGGAAACAAAAAGCTGGTCAGACTTATGAATAGTCTTAGTTTTATCCAAATAGTGCCTGAGCTGTCTGTGCAATTCCAAGGTATGAAGATCCTCTCACTAGCAGCCTGAGAAGAATGGCAAAATGAAGAGAGTTGTACCGACTGATTAGAGGACACGTCATTTACAACCTTGGGCATAAAAGGATTATTACAAAGGGACACCCTGTCCCTGTGAAAAAACAAAAAAGGAGGAATGGTCATAAAGGTCCAGGGCCCGGAAACCCTCTGAACAGAATTAACAACCAGCAACAAAACTGTCTTTCAGGTACAGTGTTGCAAAGAAGCAGAATCTGCAGGCTCCAAAGGAGCATGAGGCAATTTTTCCAAAACAAAATTAAGGTCCCAAGGAGGAGGAATAGGTTTCCTTGGAAGCCTAAGATGCAGGATGCCTTTAAAAAATTGTTTGACCGCAAAATTAGAAGCCAAGGGAGGATTCAGGGCAGACAAGCAGAAATGGATGACAAATGGGCATTCACAGAAGAATAAGCTTTGCTAGACTGGAACAACTCATGCAAATAAAAGAGGAACAAGGGTACCCCCGCTGAAAAAGGATCCTGGTTACGAGCATGGCACCAAACAGAAAATCTTTTCCATTTAGACATATAAGATTTTCTAGTTGAGGGTTTCCTTCCCCCCTCTAAAACCCTGAGCATGTCCTCAGAAAAGAGGTGCCTGAAAGGGAACAAAACACTATCAGCCACAGTGTCAGTTGAAGAGTAGACAAGTGAAGATAGATGAGCGACCCCTTGTTTTGTGTGAGGACATCCAACCAGTGAGGTAACTTGTGATGATTGCCCCTGGCCAGATGAGGGGACCTACTGCTATCTTGGCCAAAAGGGATTCACTATCAGGATTTCTGGGGAGTCCAGATGAATCATCTGCAGGACTCTTAGAAGTAGAGGAAGAGGAGATAAAGCATAAAGAAATATCCCCTTCCAAGGAAAAGAAAGGGTGCCCGTCTTTCACACCAGATAGCATGGCACTCTGGAACAGAAGAAAGGGAGCTGCCTTGTTCAGAGGGGAGGAAAAAAAATCTACGTGAGGAATACTGCACCAATTAACAATGTCCAGAAATACATCCCTGTGAACCATCCATTCATAAGCCTGTGTTTTGGACATGCTCAAAGATTCTCCCACTAGATTGTGCTCTGAAGGAATGTATACTTCCTGAAGAGTTAAGTGGAAATTGACAGCCACCTCCCAAGCTTGAAGAGCCATTCGGCAGAAGAGGTAAGATTATCTGCCTCCCTTCTTGTTGACATACCACATCACTGCAGTGTTTTCTCTGTATATCTTCAAGGGGCCTGGACAGAACATGGGGAGAAAAGTTTCAAAGGTCAGAATTAGAGCTCTCATGTCTTTGATGTTAATATGGTCTAATTTTTGATGGGGAAACAGAGACCCTAAACTTTCATATGACCACATGAAGCCCCCTACTCCATGTCTAAGGCATGGGTTAACAGTTCTTGAGAAGGGACTGGAAGCGGAAAGAGTAGGCCTGGGTTGAGAGCAAACTGTCTAATCCACCACCCAAATTCCTTTTTCAAACAACGATGGAAAGGTACACTGAAATTCAGAGGGTGGCAATGTTGCAGCCAAACTGACTTCAGGTACCACTGAAGCTTCCTCATATGCAGTCTGGCAAGAGGGAGCATTGGAAAAGAAGAAGCCATGAATCCCAGGGCCCAGAGAACTCTCTGGCTTGAATGGTAGTCAGAGGAAGAAGAGAATGAAAGAAAGCTATCAATGACAAAAATTTTGGAGGTGGAACAGAGGCCAACACTGTCACTGTCTGAAGCCTGCATCCAAGATACACATGATCCTAATAGGGAGTCAAGATGAACTTTTGGAAGTTGATAGTGAACACCCGACTTTGAAGAACAGAGATGGTAAAATCCAGATCCTGTAACAGGTGACTGGGAGAAGGCGCCTGAAGCAACAAGTCATCTAGATAAGGGAAAATCTGAATGCCTTAGAGCCTGCAGAAAGCAATCACAGGAGCTAGGCATTTTGTGAAGATGGAAAAGTACAGAGGCCTAAAGGGCAAGGCAGAGAACTGAAAATTAGAGGAAAAAATACAGCAATGTAAAACCTTCTTGAAAAAACTGTGAATAGGTATATGAATGTAAACACCCTTCAGATCCAAAGACACCAGAAAAGACTGGAGTAGTAAAAGAAGAAACAGGGTTTTAAGATTAAACATCTGAAAAGAGGAGAGCCTGAGAAAGGTGTTAAGCAGGGGGAGAGATCCAGAATATGTCTCCAAGTGCACTCCTTTGAAGGAGCCAGGAACATCCTGGAATAAAAACAATTTCCCACTTCGGAAGGGGGAACAGGTTGAATGGTTCTTTGGTTCACCAGGGACCCTCGGACCTCTGGGAAATGAGGAGGTTGTTCTAGAGGAGGTGAATCTCTAAAAAAAGGAGGGAGAGACTTCCATATCATGAAGTAACCTGGTGGATGACAGAAAGAACCCAAGAGTCCGAAGTGATGAGAAGCCAATGTAGAAGACAACGGGAAAGCCCATGGCACAAAGGCACCTGGTCTAAGAGCGGGGGAGGGGGCAATTGTCAAAGAAAAGCAGGTTTATCAAATAAAGGAGGCTTCTGGGCCACAGATGTCTGAGAAAACATAGCAGAAGAGGCTCATCTATCAACCTTCCTGACTTTGGAGGCCTGGCAAGGTTGCCTACAGACAAAAGCATATGTAGAATGATAATTCCTCAGGAGCTTGGGTATAGGAGCGACAAAAATATAATTAAGGTCCTGCAAGGCTTTGCCTTTCTCTTGAAAAGACTTAAACAGGTCAGCAGTAGCAGTCCCAAAAAGATGTTTATTATCCAAAGGAGCATCCAACAACTTGGTCTTAATGTCCTCAGGCAAAGCCTGGAGACGAAGCCAAGAATAATGTCTTATAACAGACCCAAATCCACAGCCTTGGAAGAGGAATTAGCAGCATCATAGCTACAACTGATAGAGTGGTGAACCACTTTAGAATTAGAACCTAAAATAAGTAAGGTAGACGATTTGCCTTCAGAATCAGGGAGGTCAGAGATAACCTGACAAGCCTGAGCAATCAAGGCCAGAACATACCTGTTCATGTGGGTCTGGTAATTAATAGCCCCAAAGGCCAAATTAGAAGCAGTGTAAACCTTCTTACCAATGCTCTCCATTGCCCTACTATCCTTATCAGAAGCCAAATGTTTGAACGAGGGAAAGAGCTTGGAAGGTTTATCAGAAGAGACTGACACTAGAGCACGATCAGCAGAACACTTAAACAAAAACTGACAACAGAACCAATCAAGTTTCTTAGGAGTTGGAGACTGTGAATCAGGAGACTTGGAAGTAGCAAAGAAAGTGTCTAACAAGGCAGCCAACAAAGGAGGAATTGCAGATGGTTTGGGAGTATCCACCTGAAGCAACTCATAATATCTCTTCTGACTATCAGACACTTGAGAAGAATCTCACTTTAAGTATTCCATCAACCTAGCAATTGTGTCCCCAAAGGACAATTCCTCAAAAGGAGACTCAGGGCTAATAGACTCCTCCTCATCACAACCATAAGGCAAAGCAAAGGCATCTGTGAAGAACAGGACAAAGACCAGTCATCGGACTCTGAATCCTCATCAGACAAATCCAGGTCCCTAGGCCATTTAGAAGGGTTAGACGTCTAAGGAGGAGCAGGCACCAAAACCCCTTAAGGAGGCTTCAGGACCATCAAAGCAGAAAACAATCCCTGAGTAAACTCTTGCCATTCCTTTTGAAGATTCTTAGGATGGGCCAAAACATGCTTTGCCTTTTGTCTTTCCTGGAAGGGATGTCAGCCCTATCAAACCCCGTAGATTCTGACCCTTAGAGAGATTCAATAAAAGTACCCGGAACCTCCTACCTGACCAATATCTGCAGAATCCCTCTAAGACCCCCTGAGATAATCAACTGCGACTCCCCCTCAATGTCCAGAGAAGATGCTTGCAAAGCCCCAGAGGACATGCAAAAAGATGTATTCATGCCTGCATTCGACTGGGTCACTGCAGAGGATTCCAATGTAGATGTTGAACAGCCTACAGAGCGGGTCTATATCATATATTAAAAATTCCAAAATATCAAACACCATAAGTTTGAACTTGGAATTTCGAATTATGATAACATCGAACACTCAGAATAGCAAATTTTTTCCCAGGAAAAACATTCGCTGTTCTAAGAAACATACACACAACACAAGCACACCAAAATAAATAAACCACACACATACAGTTAACAAACCCAACCCTACACTAAACCATACATACATTCCTAACTATCCACTTACCTTAATCCGCACCCTAACCCTAAGGTCTGTAACTATCGCACCACAGTGGAGGAAATAGCGAAGCCACTGAACGGCCCACCAAACTCTTGCCCTAGGTAAGATTTCGATGTTCCGGGGCTTCACTATTTTCATCCTTCGATGTAGTGGGTTTGATATTATGACATTCGAAGTTTTACAACTTCGAAGTTATAATATAGACCCTACAGAGCTATTACCCGCTTCTAGAGGGGTGTCCAGTGGAGGCTGGACAGCTAAAGAATACAGCAGAGACTTCTTGGCCTTGTTCTTACGTAGCAGGGGAATCTCATGGTTAATGGATTCTGCCTTGCTACCCTGGGCTAACTGTTTAAGCTATTGGTTTCAAGATAAATGGCCATGGAAGACAAATGTCTTCTGAGTGTCTTAGGCACAAAAGTCTTACAGATACTACAACAGGCATGGCCAAAGGGAAGCACCCAAACAAAAGAGGCACTGCCCATGACAATCCTTATGGGGAGTCTGCCTCCCACACTGACATTTTCCCTTCTTGGATGACATGAACTGTAGGCAAACAGAAAAAAAAAATACTAGACCAAAGAAAAGAAAGAAAAAAAAACAAGCCCAATGGGGCACTTATCTTACAGCTAGGTATTCAGCACAGCAACAAGGCATTCCGACCAATGAGCAATAATGGCATTCATACTGGCAGCAAAGAAGTTTTGGGTAATTGTGCCTATACATCACTTTTATGGCCTACATCCCATGCAAGGAGCATATGTGTGACATAGGGCACATACAAGATCATAAGGTTTTGGTATACTGGCTGAAGGTCAGGCTGCCCTGGGTGGGAGATCCCAATAGTAAATACTGCAACAGTGATATACAAGGGCATACAAGTCCTCCACATTTAGTGTTGAGGGCTACAGTGCTGGTTTGCTAACAAGCTGCTTTCTGTGGCAAGGGTGGAGGGTTTAAATCTATTCCCCCATTTTACTTGAACTTTTTTTCAGTGAATTAAGATAATATGTTAAGAATATCCTTAGTGTTTACTGATAATGCACAGGTCTAAAACTCTACTAAGGAACCAGTTTGTGTGCAGAGGGTACAGGGCTTGAAGTTTTTGTGGCTTACTTTTAAATCCCTGGTGTCTAGTGCGTCCTCCCCAACAGGTCTTTTGTGTTGTAAAAGTGTTGTTCTTCTAACTTTTGGGTGTCCCCTGTGTCTAGTCCCCTCCCCAAATATTCAGTACTTCAGGATTTTCTTGTTAATCTAGAGGATTTTAGAGGTTTGATATCCCCCACAACACACACACACACACACACACACACACACACACACACACACACACACACACACACACACACCTCACCTGATTACACTCACTGACACACTCACCCATACCACACACACACACACACACACACACACACACACACACACACACACACACGCACACACACTACTTATCTCCCTACTGCAACCACCCAAGGAGACTCACAGACACACACAAACACACTCATCAAAAAACACTCCTCCCTCTGCATATACTGACATATGCAGCCACATAGACACACACACACACACACACACACACACACACACACACACACACACACACACACACACACACACACACACAGCACCACTTCCTGTTGGCTAAACTCCCTGGCACTTACCTCTAATTCAATCACACCCATTGAAAGTACTGAGTGAACATGAACTTTTAGCCATGTTCTTTAACACCGTCGTCTGAGCTAATTTACACAGAAATGCCTTAATGCAGGTATTTCTGGGGAAGAGCACATGGTTAATTAACATAGGCTGCTCCACTGGAATGCCTCATTAGCATTTGTAGTATGCCACAGAGACAGCCCACCATACTGCTGCACCTCTTTGTGTTACATCACTATAGCAGGGTCATCTCTGAATTAGAAAGTGTTACAGCAAGCAATAAAATGAGCCTACCACTCAAAGTAACCTTTCTGAATCTCCCAGTGTTTATGACAATCCAGCACACTAGGTTCATTTCAGCAAACTGCACCTAAATTAGATTAAATAACAATAAAGGCTCATAATATATACTTGAGTATTTATTTATTTATTTGTCTTTGTTGACCTGAAAAGTCCAACTGGGCACAGCCCATTTTCAGTAAAGGCCCAGAGAGAAAAGCTCCACCACAGTACATTTATATTAATAAGTGAATTTCAGAAAGTTCTCAGAAAAACAATAGTTGCATATCTCATGAAACAACAAATATAATACAAGACAGATATATGCAGTTGTGTTTCCATCAATAATTATATGTCTATACTGTTGTTCCAGCTGTAAAATCTTGCAAAAGTAAATTTACTGATACCGCAGAAGGGAAAATGTAAAAAAGTTGTGTTCTTATATTTTAATAACGAAAGGTTTGCAAGGAATTAAACATATGTAATAAGTTATAAAATTATGTAGGAAGAGAGATTTTAGTACTGCATAGGTTTGTAAAAAATTCAAGTGATACAATGAAGTAAGTTATAAAGTTATGCAGGATAGGAGGGGAGATATCAGCATTGTGTAGAAGGATATGGTAATATCATATGTTTGAGAGAGCACAGTATAGGATCGGCTCTGTTTAGGTTGCCTGTTCCAAATTTGTGTATCTAGAAGGTTTATAACTTAAGTATACAGAAAATACATATGATAGGTGGAGCAGTGGATGCGGCAGTTAAAAATGAGCAAGATAAGAAATGTTTAAGAGAGGGGTGTGAAAAGGGATGTATTGATTCAAGTGCAGGAGGGAAAGTTGTTAGACGTGTAATGATTCAAGCAGAGGAGGGCAAAAAAAGATAAGCACTGAGAAATTTGAACTTTCACTAGAGGTCTCAACTTGGTGATGAGCAGGACTATGACCAGACTTGGGTAAGGTACTGTTTGAGCTTGATTTTATAGCTTGGGAGTTTGTTTTTTTACTTGTGTAGGGATGGTGTCCAGAGTTTTGAGATGTAACAGGAGTATAGTGTGTCCCCTGATGAATTATTTACTTTAGTAGTGCTTACTAGAAATTTATCACCAGAACAGAGGTCCATTGTGGGAGTGTATTGTAATAAGTTTTTCAAGGTAAGGCTTTTTTCAGGAAAATATGTCAGTCTGTATGCCATAACTAGCTAAGAGTATGTTATGTAGTTGTTAAGTTCTAGTCAGTTGAGTTGCTTTAAGGCTTGGCAGTAGTGAGCTTGGTGTGCAGTACTGGTAGCAAATTTAGTTAATTTGATGTAACAGGAGGCTAGTTTGGATTTTAGTGAAGAGGTTAGTTTATAAGGGCAGGTGAGGCATATAAGAGGGGAGGCCAAGTTTCCAGTGGGCCTTTTTAATTGTTTAAAGAATATGTTGATCAAATTTAAGACTGTCATCTATTACAATGCCCAGTAACTTAATCTGTGGTACTGCCTCAATTTTAGTATTATTTGTAGATGTAACCAAGAAAGATTGTTTTAGAATTTGATTAATGTTTTGGGGTGGAGAGTATCATTTTTTTTCTATTGGGATTAAGGAGTAGGTTTGAATTTTTCAGCCAAGTTTCTATTGAAGAGAAAGAACTTTGGGTGATTTCTGTAGTCTGGATATTGTGGGGGCTGTACATATTAAAGTCAGATCATCTGCATATTGTATTATATTTGCTTGGTGTGTGGCAGTCTAAAGCTTCTTTATAAAAAAGGGGCTCTAGCATACAACCCTGAGGGACTCCTATGGTAAATGGAAGAGAGGAAGAGACGTCATAAACTACCACATAGGTGGTAGTCCCCTAAATACGGAAGACATAATAAGGGATCTGGGGACTCAAGTAGACAGTAATCTCTCCTTTGATAATCACATTGCCAAAGTGGTTAGAAAATCACTCTACGTGGCCCACCTAATCACAAAAGGGTTCGCATCCAGATCAAAAGAGGTCATTGTGGCCCTCTACTCATCAATCATCAGACCCATCATAGAGTACAATGCCCCATTTGGGATGTACCATACAAGACACCTGCAACACCTGGAAAGACTACAGAAGTACCTCACCAAGAGGATCACTGGCCTCAAACAAATGCCCTATGCAGCTCGACTGAAGAAACTCCAGCTGTACTCGGTTGCATACCGCCTACTCAGAGGTGATCTCTGCCTGACATACAAGGCCATGTCCAACCCAGAATTGATGGACATTGTCCACCTAAAGAAAATCATATCCCCTCGAGCCACACGCTCTAGGGATCTAAACCTCACCACAACAATAAATAGGATGTGCTGGAGGGATAGATTCCTGTCCCAGAGACTTCCCATGCTTTGGAACAAGATTCCAATCTACATTAGGCAGAGCTTCTCACTAACACTCTTCAAGAGAAACCTTGACGAGTGGATGGGAAGTGGCTCTGCTGGACAGAGGCACAGGGAACTAATCTAAGGGGGCGGCAAAAGCCAATGCATTCTGGCTAGGCTTATAAATGCCTTCGGGCAGATAGCCTAGTACCTACCTATGAGCCTATGTTGCCTGTGACGATGTGAGGTATTGCCAGCTATGCCAGGAGAAGTATGGCAGTGGATGTATAACATATGCCAGCACAGCTAGCTGGAATTTTGTAAAGAATTATATGTCATTTGTATATCAAACTGATTTGTACAGATGCTTACGTTGAAAAAATGTATTTGTAAAGCTGCTTGTGTTGAAAATGTACCAACAGTGTGCCATGCTGGACAGAAAAAGAAATATATATGCATTATTATAACTGTTTTAAATTACCTTAGGGCATAAAGATTGCATCTTACAGTTCTCAATGCAGCCAGAGACAAAAAAGTCTGTACTAGGAAGTTTTCTGCATTGTATTTGGGCTGAACTAATTGCTACTCTGGAAGGGTGGAGGTTTGAAATTGTTTTATGACTTCTAGGAGCTGCAGCAGAGCTTAGCAAGGCTGTGTGTGTGTGTGTGTGTGTGTGTGTGTGTGTGTGTGTGTGTGTGTGTGTGTGTGTGTGTGTGTGTGTGTGTGTGTAAGTGTGTGTGCGCGCGCAATATTGACACGTGTGTGCTAACTCCTGTCAGCTTCAAGCCAAGGGGGGTAGCATGGGAACTACAAGTCAGAAGACCAGACGTATGTGGTGTCATTCTGTAATCCTTCACTAAAAATTATATTTTAATACTAGGTGAGACTGAAGTCTCATTGTAGTCTGTTTTTTTGTAACTTGACAAGGAAGGACCCCTCACCTACTTCATCTTGCCTTGCTCTAGTAAGTAACCAGGGAAAAATAATTCTTTAGATCAGTCAGGAAAATATAGTGAGATTAGTTAAGTACTGGTTTTCTGTAACTGTGTGAACCTGTCCACTTGTGTTATTTTTAATATCTCATGTGGCTAAAACTCTGGTGTTTACTGTAAATAGATATTTAGTATTTTCATGTTCTTTTCTTATTTATTATTAACTATATTTAAAGTTTTCATTGTGGCTGGTCTTTCAGAGAATATTTTAATCTGTGAGTGTACTTATACACATTTGGTGACAGCTCCGGCCTCTCATGAAAGCCTTGCTGTTGGTCAAACTACCATTTGTATTAATATTTATTTCACTCAGTATAACTGGGTACCCTTGCAACAGCCTTAGAGTAGCTGGCTTTGGAGTTTCTGGTAGTGGTGTAACTACCTTATAGTCTGGGCAGAAGGAGGCATAGCTATTAAATCTGTGCCAGCCTTTCCCAGGTGTGTGCATGTGTGTGAAAATCCAAACTCAAAGAGTGTGTATGTCAGCTGTTTGGAGCAGGGACATGAAGCACTGGTTTCACAAGAGGGTGCTGGAGAACTTGGCTTGGACACTCAGCTGAGGTCTCAGGTCTATAACTGTGCCAGTGGGAAGTCTTATTGGGGACCTGAAGGGAGAGAGACTGAGAAATTCAGACCCCAGAATGAGTGTGTTCCCTGTGTCCTCTTAAGGGAAATTGTGCTTGATGCAGAAATCTGGAAAAACTGGGTGTATCCATTTTTATTCCAAGTCAATGTCCCTCTCCAGTGCCAGTGGTGAGGATTCAGGCTCCTTGATTACCATACCAGAGTGGGGATGTCATATTGCCATTTGACTGCTTGTTACCTTCCAGCTAGATAACTAAGGAATCATTTAAGGAAGGAGTGAGAGAAACCTATAGAAGAAAGTTCAGCAAGTAAATGTAGGTGTGATACAGTGCTGAAAGCTTTGGATTAGTCTAGGAACACAGTTAACTCTAGGTTACCATTGTTCTTATGCTGGTTTATAGTGTTGGTGAAGTGAATGAGGGTGGTGATTGCACTGTGGTGGGGTCTGAAACCATGCTGTGTTTCCAACAGCAGATTATTTGAATTTAGGTGCTGTAGAAGCTGACCATGAATACATTTTTCAAGTACTTTTGATAACGGGGAGAGGATTGCAATGGGTCAGTAGTTACTAAACTCTGTAGAAGTGCCACCATTCTGTAAAGGTTTAATAATGGATTTTTTCCAGATGGAAGGAACATATTTTTAGGGCATAGATCTATTTAACAATATACAGACTGCATATGCAGCCATTTTTAAGTAGTCTGACAGGAGTTGGTCAGCAGCTAGGTGGCTGGCTTTAGCTTATGTAGGAGTTTTTAATGGTGCGAGGTAGGCAGTGGGCTGAAGTCAAATAGCTGAGGATATTTTAGCACAGGCTGCTGGTACTGAGAGGGTAGTGGACGTATTAATGTTTGCGAGGGACTATATGGTGTGTGTAAAATAGTTGTTAACCTGTGTGGGAATTGAATGAGTATTACTGTTGAATGTAGGGGTAGGGGTGGTAACTTAGCCTGGATGTAAAAGTTTGCTTACAGATGTCCAGAACAGTTTTGGGTTGTTTTGATGTTTAGTTTGGAGAATGTTATAAAATGTTTGCTGGTTGTGTTTTACTTGGTAGTTTGTCCTATTCCTTAGTTGCCTGCCCAGTTGAAATGTATTTTGTGTTCCATTTTTGAGACACTCTTAAGTTTCTTTGGTTAGCCATGGTGCATGATTGGATTTGACCCTTTTAGTACATACTTGGGCAAGATTATTAAGAATTCTTTGGAAATATCTCATTGAAGTGTGAGACAGCAGAGTCTAAGGAAACAGATTTTAGTAGTTTCCAGTTATATTCTGTTAAGAATTTGACAAAAGTGTGTTTGTCAAAGTTTTTTGAGTTATCAGCTTGGTTGCAAATTGTGTTTATCTTGGCTATTGTAACTTCTGAGAGTGTAAGTAGGGTGATGGTCACTTAGGCTGTCTGGAAGGCTACTGGCTACCCTAACGTAGTTGCATCTGTTAGTAAGAACCCAGTGTAGGGTTGTTTGCCTACCAGTACTTTTGTGCACTCTAGTAACTGATGTAATTAACTGGGTAAAGCCATACAGGTTTATGGAATCAGATGGGGTGCTGCTATTAATAAGCTTCCAGTCTATATTTAGGTCTCCTAGTATTATTGCTTCATGTTGTATATAGTGGGATATCCAGTTTAGGATATTTTCCACAGTGGTAATGTTTTTACCTGGTGGGATATATACGGCTGTTCAACAAAGTGTTTTCCTATTATTGATTTTGAGATGTGATATAAAAAGACGTTATGGCTTACCATAACGTTCCATCTGCACTGTTGATCCTCGTTCAGTCATTACGTATGGGTATAGGTTCCGACCTCGGAACCGAGCCGGCCATCTTCCAAGCTCATGTCAGCTACAAACTCTCAAGCTAAACTCTTACTCAGAATTCTCCTCTCCCTGTTACCTCAGATTGAGTTTGCAAGTCAAAAGAAGGTAGAGGCTACCTCTGGTCAAATGACCTAAAAGAACTGGATGGTGAAATCCACTAGAAGCCACATGAGGGGGAAGGAGGGAGGGTCGTAATGACTGAACGAGGATCAACAATACAGATGGAACGTTATGGTAATACGTAACTTCTTTATCTGATATTGCTAATCCTCATTCATTCCTTACGTATGGGACAGAGTCCCCAGCTACCTCTATTCCTGGGAGGCTCTCATGTAAGGACATTCCTGAGCACCATAGAACTAAAACATGCTCTTCCCCTGGAGGCCAAATCCAATTTGTAATGATTGATGAAGGTATGAGGCGTAGCCCAAGTTGCAGCTGCACATGTCATGTAAAGAAGCTCTGGCATGGAAGGCAGCAGAAGTTGCCACCGACCTTGTCAAATGAGCCTTTACAGTAGTAGGCAATGGAATATTACGTTGTGTATAAATGAAGGTCACAAGGTCTTTCAACCATCTAGCCACTGTGACCTTAGCAACAGCACATCCTAATCTAGGTCCAGAATAGGCCAAAAATAACTGGTCTGATTTCCGAGAGGCCTTAGTCCTGTTCAAGTAGAAGCGGATTTGCCTGTGAATATCTGGGGTATGTAGAAAATACTCTCCTTTGTTTGAATGATTGGGGAAGAAAATTGGCAATTCAATGATTTGATTAATGGACATTTCAGAGATCACTTTTGGCAGAAATGAAGGATTAGTTCTCAAAAACACTCTATGAAAAATCAAGTATGGACTCTTGATGCATAAGGCTTGAAGCTCAGAGATACGTCTGGCAGAAGTAATGGCGACCAAAAACAAGGTTTTCCATGACAAATACTTGAGGTCACAAGAAGAAGCTGGTTCGAAAAGTGGCATTGTCAGAGCTTGTAGAACTAATGACAGGTCCCATGGTTGAATAGGTTCTCTAAAAGGGGGCTTCAGATGATTCACACCTTTTATGAAGGTCTTGCACAATTTGTGTGACATAAGAGAGGAGTCTTGGATACCCTCATGGAAATTAGACATTGCAGCCAAATGAACTCTAATGGTAGAGGCCGACAGACCCGATTGAATAGGTCGGCCAGATACACTAGTATTATCAACACCGGTGCTGAGAACCAACAGGTAAATCTTTTCCACTTGCTTAGATAAGTAATTCTAGTGGAAGACTTAAGAGATGCAATAAGAATGCCCCGTACTGGTACAGAAAGATAATTCTGCCTGGCAATCAAGGGAATTGGAGGAGCCAAGCTGTGAGCTTCAGGCTGTCCAAGTTGGGATGAATCAGGTTCTGTGGATGTGAGATCAACCCCCGGGTTGGATGGAGAATCCATGGTTGATCTAGCAGGTGAGGCCAAAGGAAGGGGAGCCAAATCTGACGAGGCCAATATGGTGCTATGAGGTTCACCTTGCTCTTCAACCAACGGGCTTTCTTCAGAAACTGGGGAATGAGGGGGAGAGGTGGGAATGCATAAATAAGACCTGAGGGCCAATCGTGGACTATAGCGTCCCTGGGTGACTGTCCTGGAGGGGGAATCAGGGCAAAGTAGTTGCTGCATTTGTAGTTGGTCGGGGATGCAAAGAGGTCGCAGCAAGGACGGCCCCAGTGGTGGAAGATCTCCGCCACTATCAAGGGATTCAGGGACCACTCGTGAGGTTGCAGAATGCACCTGCTGAGTCTGTCTGCTATCATGTTAGAACTCCCGGGAATGTGCATTGCTAGAAGAAAACGGTTGGTAGCCATCACCCATTGCCATATCCTCATAGCCTCTCAACAAAGGGGGTAAGATTTGGTTCCACCCTGTTTGTTGATGTACCAGACCACCGCCATGTTGTCTGACTGTATCGCAATAGTCCCAGACAGCAGCAGGGGATGGAATGCTTGCAATGCCAGAAGCACTGCCCTCAGCTCTAGAACATTTTTATGCAGTTGGGCCTCCAATTCAGACCAAGTGCCTTGGACTGTCTGTCCCTGACATAGCCCCCCCACCCCATCAGGGAGGCGTCCGTGGTCACTGTAGCCTTGGGCTGCTGGGGGGAGAAGGGGCGAGACCATTGTGATGGGTTGTGGGTCATCCACCAATTTAAATCCTGTATTCACCTGTGAGTTACTCAAATCTTGGCTGAAAGAGGATATTGGAAAGGATACCATTGGGTGAGCAGTAGCCATTGTAGAAGCCTCATGTGAAACCTGGCCAGGGAGACAATGGTGATGGAGGTTGCCATGAAACCCAACAGCTGTAGGACAGAGTGAGCTGTGGATTTCTCCCTTGAAAGGATTGGGATCAGTTGTTGCTTTATCCTTAGAATTCTATGCTCTGGAATGAATGCTCTGCAATTCTTTGTATCCAAGATGACCCCTATGAATTCTGTGGACTGAGATGGGGTGAGATTGGATTTTTGCCAGTTTATGGTTATGCCTAGCCTTTGTGCAGCGAGGAGAGAGTATGCCAAGGCTTCTTCCAATAGATGTCTGGTGGGGGCGGAGATGAGCCAGTCATCTAGGTATGGAAACACCTGGAATCCTTGTAATCGCAAGTGAGCTGTGACGACTGCCATGCACTTTGTGAACACTCTGGGGGCTGTAGAGAGTCCAAAGGGCAGTACTCTGAACTGGTAGTGACTGGCTCCCACACGGAAGTGCAGAAATATTCTTGATGGCCTGTCCATTTTTATGTGGTAGTACGCATCTTGAAGATCTATCGAGCACCTCCAATCATCTTTTTCCAAAAGCGGGAGGATAGACTGTATTGTGACGATCCAGAATTTTTGTACTCTTACAAACTTGTTCAATACACTGAGATCCAAAATTGGTCTCCAGTCCCCGGTTTTCTTTGGCACCAAAAATAGTCTTGAGTAGAATCCGGATCTTATGTGGTCTGGAGGGACTATTTGGATTACTCTTTTTCTTAGCAGCTTTGCTATCTCGAGTGCTGCTTCTTCCCTTTGACTGGGTGGAATGTCGGGTAGGTTTTTTGAAGGGATAGGACAAAGATCGAAGGGGATATGATAACCTCTGGTTATTATCCTTTGTACCCAAGAATCGGTGGTGATGGTTAGCCAGGCAGAAGTGTTCAAGGAGAAACGACCCCCAACCACCTCCGGAGAAAAGGAGTTGGGCCGCTCTTCAGGAGCGCTGGTAGTATTGGCCAGGAAAAGAGTCCCTGGAACCCTGGTTACACAGACCCCCTCTACCCCGAAAGGGGCGTCTTCCCTGTGAGTTTCCCCCCTCTGCCTGTAGGGGAGAACTCGGCCTGTGTGTCATGGAAAGGACCCTGAGACTTCTTGAACCATATTTTCCCACTTTTTTGGTTTCGGGAGAAAGCATGTTGAGGGGAAGAATAACGGACACCTACAGCAGAAAGGGTCTTACTATCCTGTTCACATCTGGTCAGTGTGCTTTTAACTTTGGGTCCAAACAACGAAGAGGCTTCAATGGGAGCATTAAGAAAGGAAGCCTTAAAGGGTTCCGCGTAATTGCACAAGCGCATCCAGGCTTGTCATCTCAAGACCACGCCTGAACCCGCCACTCTAGCTGCTCCTTCTGATGCGTGAGATATCAGTCATATGGAGGAGTTAGATATTGACTCAATGGTGGCCAGCTGAGAAGCCACTTTGTCACAGACCTCATCAGACACGGCACCAGCCAAGGTTTCAGAGAGTTCAGAAATTAGATTCCTTTGAAGCCTGGTAAAGTGTGCCATATAATTCAGGGACCTGATAGCAAAGGTCGTTGATGCAAAGGTGCGCTTCCCTATCCTGTCCAGGGCCCGGGACTCTTTGTTGGGTGGATGGACAGTCTGGCATTCTTCTTCTGCCAGATCCTTTTTGGTTGCAGCCGCCACCACCAGAGCATCCACAGGAAGACCTTTGGATCAATGGGGATCTGTAGCAGGAGGGGAGAAAATCTTATTTGGCCTCTGGGGAATAGCCTCAATGGTGTCAGGAGCCTTCCACACACACTGCGTGATGAGCCGGAGCAGTTCATCGGCAGGTGAAGTAACCCAGGAGGTAGGGGGCCGGGCGTGAAAAGCCTGCAAGAACACAGACTCCTCAGAGATCGGATTAGAGGGCTGCCAGTAACCTCTCTGTTTAAGGATTTTGAGGATATCACCAAAGGATACCTCAGAGGGTGACCGAGGGGACCCTTCCCCATCATCAAAGTCTGTGTCTTCAATGAGGGACTCCTCTGTTGGAGTCCATGTGCTTCCTCTTGCACAAACTTTTCCGGTGAACTTCTTCAGCGGGGGAAGCTGGGGAAGACAATGGAAAGGGGGTTTCCTGTGGGAATACGTCCTGAGACCCTTGCGCCCAGTGTCCGCTAGGTGTGACTTGTGAACACAGCAGTCCAGAGGAGGGCGGGGAGACAGACAGCACAGTATCACCAGCAGACACCAGAGCCTTCTCCATCCATTGGAAGGCTGGTCCACCTGAAGAGGGGTGGATGTCCAGGACAGGGGTCACCCCTCCCCTAAATGGCTCAGCCTGCCGACCCGGAGTCCCCGGATAGCTGTGAACCATCAAATTACGCGTGTCACAACTATCATCCTGGGTCGTAGCAAAACTCTCCTGCCACAAAGGCAACTGCGGTTCCTTAGTGAGGTCCATAAAGGGAACCGTAGAGGGGAAGACTATATCAAGGGGCTTCAAAGGTAATGAAGGAGGAGAATAAGAAGGGGTCTTTGGTGATGGGTGATCACCTCCCAAGGAAGGATGGGTTCTGGGGGGCGGGATACCTCTTGCCAAAAGCACTTGATCCACGAGACACAACACGTCATGTTCAGAAAGGCTTCTAGTGGACCTCACGGACACAGCTGAGGGAGAAACAGGTCTATCCATAGAAGAGACAAGCTCGATGCCTACCTCACCAATCTGAACTGAGAACAATGGTGCAGAGAGAGACTGGACTACGGGTGTCTGCACCGAGGAAATCATTGGTGCCGAGGTCACGGTCTGCACTGACAAAAAGATCGGTGCCGAAGTGGTTGCCGGTACTGAAGCTGGAACCAAAAAAATTGGTGTCAATAACTGAGGTGTCAGTTCTGGGTAAGATGTCGGAGCTGATGTGGTTAAAGTCTGTGCCGACTGAACAGTAGTAGTAGTAGTCTGAACTGAGGATCCCCTTGGTACTGATACAGTAAAGGCTACAGTAGACGAAGCCGAAATCACAGATGGTGCCGAAGGCCTTGGTGCCGAAGTTCTAGGCACCGAAAACGCTGGGGCCGACAGATTGAGCTCCAAATCAGAACGCTTAGCCTTCTTGGGTCTTGCTTGGCGGAAGTCCACAGCCGGGGATGAAGGCAGAGACTTGGCCTTTGTAGGATCATCCGATTTTTTATGGGCTCTAGGAGGGGTTGAAGCCTCTGACCCAGAAATAGCCTCTGAAAAGGGAGATTTAAGAAGTCCCTTCAGTAACAATTTATTTTTCCTCTCAATCAAAGTTCTGTTGGAAAAGTTCTTACAAATACCACAGGGCAGGTCAACAGATAAGTGAGACACACACAAGCAATAGACACACAGATAGTGTGCATCTGTTGTACGTAATTTGTGTTCACAATCTGAACACCTTTTAAATCCTGGACTACCTTTTTTATCTGCCATGATAGAAAAGGAGAAAGAAGAAAGGGTATCAGCAATGGTACGAAAGAACACCCGAAGGTAATGAAGAAAGAAAGGGTTTACCAACGATGGTAAGGGAGAAAATACCTCGCGGTAAAAAGTGCAGAGTAAAGAGAAGGAAACTCAAGGAAATATAGTTGCTAAATGCGATAAGGTAAGAGACAACAAATTAGAAACTTTTCTGACAGAAAATTTATATTAGACTAGTCTGACAACAAATATCTATACTTAGCTCAAGAGAAGTAGCTTGACACGACCGAATGGCGATGCGGCAAACAAAATCTGAGGTAACAGGGAGAGGGGAATTCTGGGTAAGAGTTTAGCTCGAGAGTTTGTAGCTGACGCGAGCTTGGAAGATGGCCGGCTCGGTTCTGAGGTCAGAACCGATACCCATACGTAAGGAATGAACGAGGATTAACAATATCAGATGTAATTTTGCATTATTAAACTGTGGTATCTCTTTTTAATTTCTCCAAGTCTTTTGGGTTTCTAATACCATGGGGGGAATGGACCACCTTCTTAAGTCAAAGTATGATTAAAGTTCATGAAATTAGTATTGTTTGAATCTTTGATGTTAACCAGAAGTGCTCATCACAGCATCCACAATTTGCCCAGTACTGACTCCTTCTGCAATTCATAAGGAGTTACATTTATCAGTAACATATCTATGTACGATTGTAAATTCTTTTCTCTAAGATCCGTTGCTCCTACTACTATGGGAACTGTCTGGGTATCCTTCTTAAACATTGCCCTTGTTTCTGCTTGCAAATCTTAATATTTTATGACTTTGTGTCTCTCTGTACTTAAGACACTGTAGTCACTGGGTGTAGCAATTTCATTGATCAATGCTACTGTTGTTTTTTTTCATGGACTACTATATCTGGTTTTCTCACATTTTTTTTTTGATCCCATGTGATATAAACTTCTTCATGTTCTACAATGCTTTGTGGCTCATGTTTCCAATGTTTTTCGGCTACTTCAATATTGTTTGCATATTCCCCAATGCAACAGTCTTGCCACATTATTATGCCTTTCAGTATACAGTCCTTCTGTGCCATTAGTATATAACAACTAGCAACTAGATGTGCAACTATTTCCAATTCTGTTTTACAAAACCTACATTTGTCTGTTTCTCCCACGTGTTCAATTGACTTTGTAAACCAACATGTTTGTAGTCCATTATCTTGGGCCGACAATATTAACCTATCATCTTTTGGTTTAAATTCACATCTCCTTAACCATTCCTCTGTTCGATCCTAATCAACATGAGGTTGTTCCAAGAGTTTTCTGCACTTACAACTATATTTATGCATTTTCCACATTTCTTGCCTTCTCATTTGATCCTTTGCCTTATAATCTTTCTTTTATATTTCTTCTTTATTTTGGCACATTCAGATGCTGCCTAATTTTATCTCCTGTGCATATACAGTTATGTTTGAGGAATTCTTGTAGATGATGGCTATTTTTATTTATTATTTTTTATTTTATTTTACATTTGTTAACCGGGAGAGTCCGACTGGATACATGTCCATTTTCAGCGGAGGCCCGGGGAGAAAAGCTCCAAGTACATAACAGACATATGAACATTGTTAATGCAAAAAAAGGAAGATAGTTGAGTTCTAAATACAATATAAAGATACATCACATCTTGGGAAAAAAAACAACAACAGCAGCATATAAAAAAAAAAAAAAAACATAGGTCAGTTACAAAGGCGAGGCGCCTTGTTAAAAAGCGGTTAAGGATAGTGAGGTAAGAGAAGGGTAAATGATAGTGGTTAATCAGGTTTGGAACAGGGACATTGCCAGAGAGTATTGAGATGGGGTTTAAGCTTTTTTTTGAATTGTAGGAGTGAGGGTTCTGAGGTGAGCATGGTCGGTAGGGAGTTCCACATTTTACCTACAAAGTTTGAGAATAGAGAATCCCCAGCAGAATTATTGGCTTTGGTAGTTTTAGCTAAGATCTTATTGGAGGAGCGTAAAGATTGCAGGTTAATATAGGGGTTAATGATGTTTTCAGAGCTGGTGTTTTCTCTGGGTGATACAGTATCTGGTGAGCCGTTTGAGTTGGTTGAAATGGAGTTGGCTGGAAAACTCTAACCACCCTAGTTGCTTCAAGTTAGTGCAGTGGTGCATTCTAAAGGTGGAATTTGTGGCAAATCTAGCTATGTGATTGTAACAAGAAGCAAGTTTGTTAAGGGTTGTCTTGTTGAGGTTTGTAAAGAGGGGAGGCATAGAAAAGAGTTGATAGTAGGTGTGTGCTGGCAATTGTAATTTTAGCGTGAGGAGTGAGAAAGTGTTTTACTTTATAGAGAGAGCCAAGCTTTTATTGACGGTTTTGATGGTAAGATTGAAATGGGTGTCAAATTTAAGGGAGTTATCAATGGTAACACCTAATAGCTTTGTGTGAGCTTCTGGTGATATAGTGATTCCATTGGAGGATGTAATAGAGAAGGTGGGGGAAGAGTCTTGTTAGTGGGTGAGAAAGTAAGTAGTTTTGTTTTGTTGGGGTTGAGAACTAGTTGTCGACTTGAGAACCATTTTTCTATTAGGTTGAAGGTGTCTTGGGTTGAAGCAGTGAGGTCTGCCAGGTTGGAGGCAGTGCTGATGATAGTCGAATCATCTGCATATTGAATGCATGTGGCATGGGGGTGATTGTGGGCAGGTCATTAACAAAGATGGTGAAGAGAAGAGGGCCAAGAATAGATCCTTGGGGAACTCCAAGTGTAACAGGTAGGCATGTAGATAATTTGTCCTGCCATAGAACAGCCTGTTGCCTATTGGACAGGTAGGATTGGAACCATTTCAGCGTGGAATTGCTGAGTGATAGTTTTTTTAATGTATGGAGGAGTTGAATGTGGTTCACCATATCAAAGGCCTTGGAGAGGTCTAAGAAAAGAGCAGATGATAGTTTATTATTGTTTCTGAAGTTATTGATGGTATTAGAAAAGGATAGTAGGGCTGATGTGGTACTGTGATTTGGCCTGAAGCCATGTTGGGAGTTAGCTAGAATTTTATTTTTGGTGAGGTGTTCCATCAGTTGTTTGTGGACACACTTTTCCATAATTTTGGCCAGGGGTGAGAGTATAGCTATAGGTCTGTAGTTGGTTAGCTCTAGTGAGCTACCACCTTACTATTCTGTCTGCTCACTTATTTTTCTTGTCAAGCCTAATTATATTGAAACCAGGTGGGGTAATTTCATTTCCGTTTATGTCTTTTTCAGCCAAGTTTGTGTAGCTATAACTATGTCTGGGGAACATGTACCAATACAAGCATGTGTGTCCTGGACCTTATTACATATGATTCTAAGACTGATATTTAGAAAGAGAAGGCTGCAATTTGGGGATGGGACAGGAAAACAGAATGGTTCATTTAATACTGTGCTGCTAGCATGTTTTTTTTTCTTCTTTTTTGCTGTTGTGTTGGGCGAAGCTTTGGGTAAATGTCTCCAATGACTTCTTCGGTGGAAGTTTTATGAAGAAAAGTATGTAGCGAAATGCATTTATACTTGGCAACATACTTAGATTTAAGATCCCTGTAACTGAAAAAAAATCTGAGAAGGTTTTTGCTGGTACAGTGCGAGTGCTGTGGTGAATAACAGACATGGCGACTGTTGGTGTAGTGAATGTGGGTTTGAAGGACTATTAATTATATTTATTTGGGAAGTATGTTAGTTGGTAAAGAGTGCCAATATGCTGAGGAGGCACATTAGTAGGGTTTGAGTCAGACCCATTTTGTATAATATGTAACTTAGATTTTGCTGAAGACAGTTTGCACTGTAAAATGTTACTGGGCAAGAGGTGTTGTAATTACAGCAGTATAACTTCCTAAAGGACAAGCTGGGTACTGCACTTTAAAAGTAAATAAGTCAAAGATGCTAACTGTAGGATAACTGTGACTGGGTTATATTCTGATTGTTTTGATGCAGACATAGGTTGGAAGACGTGTAGGAGTGGAGTTGGGATATTTTAAATGTAGAATTGGAGGGAGTGTATAGGAATTGGGGGTAGGGTAAGTGAACGGAGCAGGGCCCAACCAGTGAAAAAGCAAAGTTAACAGTGTTGAGAAAAACAATCAGTAAGCTTTGGCTATAGCAAAAGGTAAGAAGGCTTCCAGAGACAGTTAACTGTATGAGATAAACAGCGTAAAACAGAAGCAGAGAGGAGGAAAAGGGGAAGTACAGCAAGCAGTACACAAGTCCAGGAAGACTAAGCTGAGATTTACATGTGTGGTTAGGTATTTAGAGAGTTAGCTGCAAGATACTGTAATAAAGGAAGAAAAGAGGAGGGAGTATTCTGAAAATGGAAGCAAAGCAAACAGTCTGTCTTGTTTCAATGTGTGTTTGTGTGTGTGTGTGTGTGTGTGTGTGTGTGTGTGTGTGTGTGTGTGTGTGTGTGTGTGTGTGTGTGTGTGTGTGTGTGTGTGTGTGTGTGTGTGTGTGTGTGTGTGTGTGTGTGTGTGTGTGTGTGTGTGTGTGTGTGTGTGTATGACAAGCTATGTACTGGCCTTTATTTTGGAGCACACAAAAGCCTGTTAAACGGATTGTCCATTATTATGGGCTGTAGTGTATACCAGTGGTATAGGTGTTGTTGGGTGTTCTATGGAGCCCAGTTCTCTAGTACAGAGTATGCACTTTACAGCTACGTACTTCAGGGGAGTATACATGGACACTCAGTTGTCCCTATAGTCTGATTCTACAAGCTGTAAGTCTTAGCTTCTGTTAACTTCACTGTATTACAAATACATATCTACTTTGACTGCACACTCTTCGTCCTTTCAAAGATTTACTTATTTGGGAGGGTGGCCTAATGGTTAAGGTGTTCGCCTTACAAATACAAGGTGCAGGGTTTGAGTCTCACAAGGGACAATTGGCTAGGCTTAAAATGGCTCGCAAGGGCAGTTAGCCTAGTACGAATCTATCTATCTATCTATCTATCTATCAAAGATGCACTTCAAAATCACAATAAATTAAGTAAAGCGAAGCCCAACTCCATGAAGGAACTGCACCAGTCCAATAGAAACAAAATAAGTTTATTTTAAGCTGAATAGGTTCATAGGTTCACAGGTGTGTACTAGGCTAATGGCCCTGGAGCCTATACAAGCCTAGCCCATAGGATTACCCTGGCATTGTGCCACTCGACCTTAGTTCCCAGTGCCTCTGTCAAGTAGAGCCACTGGAGTGATCCCTGGGGTGAATTTTCTATTTCCCATCCACTCATTAAGATTTCTCTTGAAGAGGGCCAGTGAGGCGCTCTGTTTGACATGTATAGGAAGTCTATTCCATTGCATGGGCAGTCCCTGGGTTATGCACCAATCCCTCCAGCACGTTCTGTTCATTGCTGAAATAAGGTTGAGGTCTCTGGAGCATGTTGTGCGGAGGGATTGGGATTTCTTTAGATGTAGCATTTCTAACACAGCTGGGTCACAGATGGCTTTCTAAGTCAAGCAGAGATCACCTCTAAGTAGGCGATATGAGATGGAGAATAGTTGGAGTTTTTTGAGTCTGTCCATATAGGACAAGTGTTTAAGGCCAAAGATCCTCTTTGTGAGGTACTTTTGCAGCCTCTCCAGTTGTTGCAGGTGTCTAGTGAGGTACATGCTAAATGGGGTATTGTACTCAATGATTGGCCTAATGAGGGAAGAGTAGAGGGAGACAATGACCTCTTTCTTCCTGGATGCAAAACCCTTAGTAAAGAGATGTGCCACATAGGACTTTCTGACCACAGTGGCAATGTGGTGGTCAAGAGAGGTTGCTGTCAATCTGTATTCCCAGCTCGCTTATAACGCCTTCTGTGTTCAGTGGACTACCATCGACGTGGTAATTCATGGGAACTGGGTTTTTCCCAAAGTGGATGATGACACATTTTTTGGCACTGAGCTTAAGTCCATGGTTCTGACACCAGTCGTTAGTCTCAGTAAGGCCTTTCTGTAGGAGCTCAACATCACTTGGGGAGCTAATAATGGCTCCCAACTTTCAACCGTCTGCAAACTTTGTCAGTCATAGTGCCTTCATGTTGGCCTGGACTTCAAAGAAGTAGATACCAAACAGGAGAGGACCCAGGACCGATCTCTGTTGGACTCCACTCGTGACTGGTTGGCAGTCTGACTTGGAGTCAGCTACTTTCACATTGTGGGGTCTATCTGTGAGCCAGTTTGCAACCCACCTAATGATATAGGGGTTTATGCCTAGCTTAATGAGTTTTTCTATGATTCCTGAGTGGGAAATGGTATCAAAGGCCTTAGCCAGATCAAGGTAGTCTGTATGAACCACCTTGCCTTCATCCACAGCTCTGGTGACTGACTCAAAGAAGTCGACCAAGTTGAGCAGGCATGACCTACCCTTCATAAAACCAAACTGTGTGGGATCCAGAGTTTGGAGATTCCCTATATCCTTGTTTATTAGGTGGACGATGATATGTTCCATAGCTTTGCATATCAGACTTGTCAGGCTAATGGGGCAATAGTTCCCAGGGTCTGTAGTCGCTCTTCCTTTGTGGAGAGGGATGACTGTAGCAGTGCACCATTCGGTAGGGACAAAGGCTGAGGTGAGGCTGTGATTGAACAGGGCACACAGGTGAGGTGCCAGTTCACGCTGTAATTCATGTAGAACACAGCCAGGGATATTGTCAGCTCCCACAGAAGCTGTATTCCTGGCCTTGGACAGTGCTGTTTTAACCTGTGTGCCTGGGTGTCTGGCAATCTACTGGTATTATGATTGGTCCTTTGGGGGGGGGTTAAAGCTGGCACTGAATCTGTCGGCCAGTATATTGGCAATATCTGTTGGCTCAGTATAGGAGGTACCATTGTGCAGTAGCTTAGAGAAAATTTGGGTATTGCCGTGGAGATTCTTTACAGAACTATAGATGGCCTTGTGGTTGTCTTTACTATCTGCTGCAATTCTGTTTTCATAGCTAGCTTTAGAGGATTTGATGAGGGAATCTCAACTTTTTGTTAAGGATGATGAGAGTTTTTAGTCTTGGGACTTCACCTTATTCTGCATCAGTTTCCTCCTTCTGTTGTAGAGTTTGTTTATGGCAGGGGACCACCAGATTGGCTTCCTTTTTTTGGAGGAGAGCATCTTGGTTGTATTGGGTATGGTGAGATCCATGCATTTGTGTACGTGTTCGTACAGTGCATTGGTGTAGGATTCGGCAGTCATGCAACTACTCTCCATTTGCTTGGGTGCTGTGAAGTAAGCCACCTATATTTTTAGGAGCCCAAAGTTAGCTTTGGAGAAGTTTTTCATGGTGGTTACCTTTGTGTGTGTGTGGGGGGGGGGGGGTCATGGATATGGCTTTACAAGGTGATTAGTTTGTAGTTGGATCTAACCAGGGAGGAGTTGACTATTGGTGTAGAGCAAAGGTTGCCCATGTAAGTAATGACCAGGTCAAGGATGTTGCTACCTCTAGTGGGGGTAAGAAAGAGCTGGTCCAGGGCACTGGCATTAATGAATTCCAGGAAACGTTGGGCAAGTGTATTGGTACATGAGTAGTTTTCCCAGTTAATGGAGGGGTAGCTGAAGTCACCCAGTATGAGAGTGTTAGGTTAGACCCTAATATTCTCCAGGTTGCTTAGGAACATGGAGTGTAAGCCTTGGGTTGGGGACCTATAGCAGGCTACAACCTGAATCGCTGTCTTACCCAATGTTAGCTGCACCTGAAGTAACTGAAACGTTATGTTAGTTTACCAGTCTGGAGGTGTATGCATCCTTTATGAATATGGAAACACCACCACCTTTGGAGCTTCTGTCCAAGTTCTGGGGCTGAAAGGTGTGGAATGAGTTATAGCCTGGTAGTGCAGGGGTGCTTTCTGCCGCCATGTAAAATTATCTTTTCGTCATGGACAAAGACTTCATCAGGAAATTACCTCATTAACTACAGTCACACACATTGAATTTCATTACTCAAAATTAATTAGAACTACTCAATAATTTTCCAACCAAGCATAATAGCATATTTGTTATTATAAAGCAAGTGTTGCCTCTAACTGTTCTACTCTCACAGATATCTTCTTGCTACTAAAGAATGTCAGCATACCTCCCAACTGTCCAGGTTTTCCCAGAATGTCCAGATTTTTGCTTCATATTTTTGGTTTCTTCCTCATACAATCTGTGTTTTTTTTTTCTTTTGGCAAATCACTGAGGATTGAAGTCACTAAATAATGTCATACATTTGAGTTTTGTACTTCATACCCTTCGGAAAATGAATAATCACACATATTCTGTTATCCTAGCAACTTTCTAAGTTTATATGAGCAATATTTAAAATCTTTCCCTATTTTTCGGCCTTTGTCCCCCTATTACTTAGGGTTTGTCCAGATTTCTTACGCTAAGGGTTTCAGAGGTATGAAGAATGATCAAACTCTGACCACATTCAATGTAAGAACGTGTGTAGTTAAACTGGGAAATATATCCCTCTTTATTTTTACAATGTTAAAAGTAACTACACTCAGATAAATGCAGTCTTTAAACTGTGCAGGTGGGCACATAGGGATACAGCCCTGACTACAGCCCAGGTGACTCAAGTTCTATTGCTGGTTCAGGTTCTTGACAATAAAAAGGGGGAGGATGGACGTGCTCATCCTGCAGATGCCAAGAGTATGCGTGCAGAGTGTCAATTATGTGCTAATTGGATTTCCCTGGAGGTGACCAGGAAAATTGCCAGACTGTGACTTCTGTGGGTGAGTGGAGTGTCCTGGTGATATCAGCCCCCTGTGGAAATGAGGGGTAGTGCAACACTGACACTGTAGAGCAGAGGTAGGTCTTAAAGGCACAAAAGCCAAATCAGCTCTGATGGCTGCCTTAATAATGTCCCTTCCAGGTCGACCCTTGCCCCAATGAAGTGGAATGAATGATACGAATGGCCTGGAGGGGGCTGGTCATCTGCAACCAGTCATACTGTATGATAAGAAGCTTATAATAATTTTGATGACATTATTAAATGCTGCATTCAAAAAAAAAAACAGTAAGACAAACAATGAACCATTATGGTGCAACTGCATAATCAATATACTACAGAAAAAAAGTTATACTCACCATAACGTTCTATCTGTGTTGTCCATTTTCATTCTTCCTCAACTGATGGGAGAGAATCCCCAGCTACCTAAATCCCTGGAGGATTCTAAGGAAGGATATTCTGGGTACCACTGATCCAAAGGCTACTCTTCTCCTAGAGACCAGATCCAGTTTATAATGAGCAATAAAAATATGACGATTAGCCCAAGTTGGGCTGCACAAATATCATTCAAAGAAGATCTAGATAAAAAGGCTGAAGAAGTTGCTGGAATGTGCTTTTGGTGTTTTAGTTAATGACTAACACAATTTTTTTGTATACAAAGGTAATACAATCAGTTAACCATTTCACTAAAGTCACTTTAGAAACTGGTTTACCTAATTTTGACTCCAAAAAGAGACAAATAATTGTTCTGATTTCCTGAAATTTTTGGTTCTATGTAAATAAAACAAGAATTGTCTGTGAGCATCCAAAAGATATAACATATACTCCCACTTATTTAAGAAATTTGCAAAGAAGACTGGGAGGTTGATAGTTTGGGTAATATTGGATTCTGACACCACCTTAGGAAGAATGGAAGTATTGGTCCATAAGGATACTCTATGTTTATGAAAAATAAAATAAAGGAAGGGTTGGAAGACAAAGCCTGTAACTTTTCTGGCAGAGGTAATGACTACTAAACAGATAGTTTTTTAGGTCAAGAATTTTAGTTCACACCTAGCTGAAGGTTCAAACAGGGACTGAGTGCAAGTTTGCAAAAAATATTCAAATCCTAAGGAGAACTGGGATCTTTTAATGGGGGTCTAAGTGGAAAAGTTCCTCTAAAAAAAGCTTTACAAAGTTTGGAAGATGCTAAAGACAAGTTATTTACTCCTATATTAAAATTGGAAGTAGTAGCTAGTTGAACTTTAAAAGTGGAAGATCTAGCACCTTCATTGAAAATACTAGCTAAAAATTCAAGAACTTTAGGGACTGGTGCTGGAAAGGGATCTAGAACATTTTGCTCTGCCCAAATGACAAATCTTTTCCATTTACTTTTGTAAAGTTTCCTAATGGAAACTTTGTAGGATGATAAAAAGATGTGACGGACAGGGAAGGAGAACCTGGTCTGTCTAGTGATCAACGGAATTGGAGAAACCATGCAGTCAATTTTAGGCCTAGAATATCAAGATGAATCATGTCTGTCCGGTGAGACAGTAGGTCTGGAGTTGGATTCAAAATCCATGGAGGACGGAGGAGATGAGGTCAAAGGAATGGAAACCAAATCCGACAAGGCCACTAAGGGGCAATGAGGATAACTGTGCTCTTCAATCAAGACACTTTCTGAAGACATTTGAGAATCAGAGGTGGGGGGGGGTAAGTGTAAAGGAGACCAGGGGCCGATAGTGAAGAAAAGCGTCCCTTGGTCACTACCCTAGAGGAGGAATCAGGGCAAATAACCTGCTGCACTTGTTGATGAGACGAGATGCAAACAGGTCGCAGCATGGCTATCCCATCGATGGAAAATCATTTCTGCAAACTTCATACTGAGGGACTACATGTGAAACATTATAATAAACCTGCTTAACTTGTCTACAATGACACTGGATTTCCCCAGAATGTGCATTACTATCAGAAAATGATTGGATGAGATTGCCCATTGTCGCTCGCTCATAGCTTCTCGAGAAAGGGGGCACGATTTGGTTCCCCCTTGTTTGATGATGTACCAGACCACAGACATACTAGTCATCTGGATCGCAATAGTCCTGGTCAGGAGAGTGCCTTGAAAGGCCTGCAATGCTAGGAAGACAGCTTTAATTTCCAGAACACTGATATGCATGTTAGCCTCTGTGGGGGACAATGTGCCTTGGACTGTCTTTCCCAAGAAGTGCCCCCCACCTGATCTGGGAAGCATCCATGGTCACTATGGCCTTGGGCTGGGGGAGAGCAAAGGGATGACTTTCTTTTACCTGATCGGAGTGTATCCACCACAAAAAGTAATTTTTGCAAGCCTAAGTTATTTTAATCTGATCGGATAAAGGTTGGTGGAGAATGGACTTAGATGCTTGAAGGATCGGTCGAGCTGAAAGTGAAGAACTTTGAATTATCTTTGTGACCTGGAATTGAATAGTTTGGAGTCTTGACAGAGAAAAAGAGGCTGTTATAGATACTGCACTGAGCAATGCACTGATGGACTCTAATATCTGTGTTGGTTTGAGTTGAGACAAATCAGTATCCATAGGTTCATAGGTAGGTACTAGGCTATTGGCCCTAGGGCCTATACAAGCCTAGCCAAAAAGGTACCCTGGCTTTCGCCACCCAAGGAAATTATTTTCCTGTGCCCCTGTCAAGCAGAACCACAGAAGTGATCCCCGGGGTGAATTTCCTATTACCCATCCAATCATCAAGATTTTTCTTGAAGAGTGCTAATGAGGAGCGCTGTTTGACATACATAGGTAGTCTGTTCCAGGGTATGGGAAGTCTCTGGGACAGGGATCTATCCCTCCAGCATGTTCTGTTTATTGTGGTGACAAGGTTTAGGTCCCTAGAGTATGTAGCTCGGAGGATTGGGATTTCTTTAAGTGGAGCATGTCCAACAGCTCTGGGTTTGACATAGCTTTGTAAGTTAGGCAGGGATTGCCTCTGAGCAGGTGATATGCGATGGAGTAAAGCTGGAGTTTTTTGAGTCGGTCTGCATAAGGCATCTGTTTAAGGCCGGTAATCCTCTTTGTGAGGTATTTCTGCGGCCTTTCCAATTGTTGTAGATGTCTTGAGAGGTACATACCAAAAGAGGCATTGCACTCTATAATGGGTCTAATGAGTGATGAGTAGAGGAGAACAATGACCTCTTTTTTTCTGGATGAGAAACCTTTTGTGATGAGGTGTGCCACGTAGAAGGATTTCATGACCACTGTGGTGATGTGATTATCAAAGGAGAGACTACTGTCCACCTGTGTTCCAAGGTCTCTTATCACACTTTTGGTGTTAAGTAGACTACCGACTATGTGGTAGTTCATGGGTACAGAGTTTTTAACAAAGGGGATGACAATGCACTTTTTGGCATTGAGCTTGAGACCATGGCTTTGACACCAGGCATCTGTCTCTGTGAGGCCCTTTAGTAGGATGTTCACATAGTTAGGAGTTTCGATTATGGCTCCTAGTTTGCAGTCATCTGTGAATTTAGTTAGCCAAAGACCTTCTGTGTTAGCCTGTACTTCAGTGAAGTAGATACCAAACAGGAGAGGACCCAGAACTGAACCCTGTGGTACTCCACTTGTCACTGGTCTGAGGTCTGATTTGGAGTCTGCTACTTTCACAGTGTGGGTTCTGTCAGTAAGCCAGTTTGCAACCCATCTTGTGACATAGGGATTTATACCTAGTTTATCTATAATTCCAGAGTGGGGGATGGTGTTGAATGCCTTGGCAAGATCTAGATAGACTGTGTGAACCACCTTACCTTCATCTATGGCTTTGGTGACTGCTTCAAAGAAGTCTATCATGTTTAGGAGACATGATCTGCCTTTTACAAACCCGAACTGTGTGGGGTCCAGAGTTTGGAGATCTCCAATGTCTTTGTTTATGAGCTCCATGATGATACGTTCCATGGCCTTGAAGACCAGGCTCATCAGGCTAATGGGCTGGTAGTTCCCGGGGTCTGTTGTGACCCCCCCCCCCACTTTGTGGAGTGGGATAACCATCGTGGTTTGCCATTCAATGGGTACAAAGCCTGAGGTGAGGCTATGATTGAACATGGTATTTAGGTGGGGTGCCAGTTTATTCTGTAGTTCGTATAGAAGGCAGCCTGGGATGTTGTCACGTCCCATGGTTGCTGTGTTCTTGGCTTTGGAGAGTGAAGTTTTTACCTGTGCAGCCGTGATTACAGGAACTTTGCATTCTTCCGGTATAAAGATGGGCCCTTTAGGTGGTGAGGTATTTTAATTGTAATAGTACTGGAGTGGTATACATTGCTATATGTGATACCTGTGGTTCATTTTTTGTGGGGAAAAACAGAGAGATCTCTTAAAAAAATGAATATATGAATATCTGTATGACAACAATAAAAATGTGATAATCTGTTCAAATTTTGTGTGTTGGAACAAGTTCAAAAGGACCCTAGGGCAGGCCAGTGGGAGGTTACCCTGGAGTATAGAGAACTATTTTGACAACTGTCCCTTGAAGCTAACTATGCTCCAGGTTTAAACAGGTTCATAGGTTTGTAGGTGTGTACTAGGCTAATGGCCCTGGAGCCTTTACATGCCTAGCTCATAGGATTTCCCTGGCATCGTGCCACCCGACCTTAGTTCACAGTGCCTCTGTCGAATAAAGCCAATGGAGTGATCCCTGGGGTGAATTTTCTATTTCCCATCCACTCATCAAGATTCCTCTTGAAGAGGGCCAGTGAGGTGCTCTGCTTGACATGTATGGGAAGTCTATTCCATAGCATGGGCAATCTCTGGGTTATGAACCTGTCCCTCCAGCAAGTTTTGTTGATTGTGGTAATGAGTTTGAGGTCTCTGGAGAGTTTGGTGCGGAGGGATTGGGATTTCTTTAGATGTAGCATTTCTAACAGAGCTGGGTCACACATGGCTTTGTAAGTCAAGCAGAGATCGTCTCTAAGTTGGCGATATGAGACAGAGAACAGTTGGAGTTTTTTAAGTCTGCCCATATAGGACAAATGTTTAAGGCCTAGGATCCTCTTTGTGAGGTACTTTTGCGACCTCTCCAGTTGTTGCAGGTGTTTAGTGAGGTACATACCAAATGGGGCATTGTACTCAATAATTGGCCTAATGAGGGAAGAGTAGAGGGAGACAATGACCTGTTTCTTCCTGGATGCAAAACCCTTAGTAATGAGATGTGCCACATAGAAGGACTTTCTGACCACAGTAGCAATGTGGTGGTCAAAAGAGAGGTTGCTGTCAACCTGTGTTCCAGATCTCTTATAACGCCTTCTGTGTTCAGTGGACTACCAAAGAAGTGGTAATTCATGGGAACCGAGTTTTTCCGAAAGGGGTGACATATTTTTTGGCACAGAGCTTAAGGCCATGGTTCTGACACCAGCCGTTGGTCTCAGTGATGCCTTTCTGTAGGTTGTCAACATCACTTGGGGAGTTAATAATAGCTCCCAACTTGCAACTGTCTGCAAACTTTGTCAGCCAGAGTACCTTCATATTGGCCTGGACTTCAGAGAAGTAGATACCAAACAGGAGAGGACCCAGGAATGAACCCTGTGGGACTCCACTCGTGACTGGTTGGCAGTCTGACTTGGAGTCAGTTACTTTCACACTGTGGGTTCTACCTGTGAGCTAGTTTGCAACCCACCTAGTAATACAGGGGTTGATGCCTAACTTAGTGAGTTTTCGTATGATTCCTGACTGGGGAATAGTATCAAAGGCCTTGGCCAGATCAAGGTAGGCTGTATGAACCACCTTGCCTCCATCCACAGCTCTGGTGACTGGCTCAAAGAAATTGACCAAGTTGAGCAGGCATGATCTACCCTTCACAAAACCAAACTGTGTGGGATCCAGAGTTTGGAGATTCCCTATATCCTTGTTTATTAGGTCCATGATGATGCGTTCCATAGCTTTGCATATCAGACTCGTCAGGCTAATGGGGCGATAGTTCCCAGGGTCTGTAGTCACTCCTCCTTTGTGGAGAGGGATGACTGTAGCAGTGCTCCATTTGGTAGGGACAAAGCCTGAGGTGAGGCTGTGACTGAACAGGGCACACAGGTGAGGTGCCAGTTCACTCTGCAGTTCATGTAGAACACAGCCAGGAATATTATCAGGTCCCATAGAAGCTGTATTCTTGGCCTTGGTCAGTGCTGTTTTAACCTGTGCAGCAGTAATACTGGTTGCCTGGCAATCTACTGGTATTGTGACTAGTCCTTTAGGGGGTTGGAGGGGTAAAGTTTGCACTGAATCGGTCGGCCAGTATATTGGCAATATCTGTTGGCTCGGTATAGGAGGTACCATTGTGCAATAGCTCACAGCAAATCTGGGTATTGTCGTGGAGATTCTTTACATAACTATAGAAGGCCTTGTGGTTGTCTTTACTATCTGCTGCAATTCTGTTTTCATAGCTAGCTTTAGAGGATTTCAGGCGGGATCTCAACTTTTTGTATAGGATGATAAAGGTGTTTTCCAGTCTTGGGACTTCACCTTATTTTGCATCAGTTTCCTCCTTCTGTTGTAGAGTTTGTTTATGGCAGGGGACGACCAGATTGGCTTCCTTATTTTTGGAGGAGAGCATCTTGGTTCTATTAGGTATGGGGAGATCCATGCATTTGTGTATGTGTTTGTACAGTGCATTGGTGAATGTTTCAGCGGCCATGCAACTATTCTCCATTTACAAGGGTGCCGTGAAGTTAGCCACCTTTGTTTTTAGGAGTCCACCGTAAGCTTTGGAGAAGTTTTTCATGGTGATTACCTTTGTAGGCTGGGGGTGGGGGGGTGGGAGGATGTGGATTTCCAAGGTGATTAGTTTGTGGTCAGATCTAACCAGGGAGGAGTTGACTATTGGTGTAGAGCAACGGTTGTCCATGTTAGTAATGACCAGGTCAAGGATGTTATTACCTCTAGTTGGGGTAAGAATAAGCTGGCCCAGGGCATTGGAATTAATGAATTCCAGGAAACGTCGGGCAAGTGTATTGGTACAAGAGTAGATTTCCCAGTTAATGGAGGGGTAGTTGAAGTCACCCAGTATGTGAGTGTTAGGCTTGACCCTAACATTCTCCAGGGTGCTAAGGATTGTGGAGTGTGAGTCTTGGGACCTGGTTGGGGACCTATAGCAGGCTACAACCTGAATCACTGTCTTACCCAATGTTAGTTGCCCTGAAGTATATGATATGCATTATGTTGGGTTACCAGTCTGGAGGTGTGCACATCCTTTATGAATATGGAAATACCACCACCTTTGGAGCTTTCATCCAAGTTCTGGGGCAAAAGGTGTGGAATGAGTTATAGCCTGGTAGTGCAGGGGTGCTTTCTGCTGCCTTGAACCAGGTCTCTGTTATGGCGGAAATGTCGATGTTGTCCATTTTAAGGTGTGCTTCGAGCAAGTGCATTTTGAGATTTATAATTCTAGCATTTAGCAGCATGACCCTCAGATTGCATTTGTTTGTAGCTGTTACAGTGGTAATTTAGTCTTTGGAACACTGCCTAAAAAAAGGCACTATAGGGGTGGCAAAAGCCTTGGCCAGTATCCGGAAGCCCAGAGGTGACAGATGCAGGCCATCTCTGGCAAAGCATTGAGGTCTGTCAATCATGTCATCCCAGGCAGACAGATACTGGATCCCCTTAGAATGACACCAGAAACGTAGCCAATTGTTGAAATCAATCATTTTCTGATTGTAATGTGGTATCATTCTGGGTGATGGTAGGATACTACTCAGGGCTAGGGTCATACCTGCCTGGGCTACATAATCCAAGAGCTCCCCCATGTCTCTTTTCATGTAGTCCAGGGAGGTATGTCTCAGGTCATTCACACCCACATGTACAATGACAGAGTCATATTTGTACCTGTTGTTGAGGGACCTGAGTGCGTGCATTATGTGGTGGATCCTGGCACCTGAAAGGCAGCTGATTGTTACTTTCTCCTTATTCAGCCTAGTGAGTGGGACATCTGTGTGCCTCACTATCGGGTCACCTATGACCAGTGAGTTGGGCATGCTGTTTTGTCTTAGGGGCTTTGGTTGAGTAGCACACTGTTTAGGAGAGTTATGTGTCTTGTGATTAGTGTTGTGTTGTGTTGGTCGAGTGTGTTTCTGCCTTGGAGGTCTCTGCTGTTTGGGTAGATTTTTATTGAGAGCCTCCACAAAGATGGGTGTGTGGTTTGTGTTTGTATGTGAAGGTAGTCCTGGTCTGTGTTCTGGAAGGCTACGTGTTCCATGTGGTGTGGTGCAAGTGTTGACCTTCTTCTCTTGAGCAACTATTCAGGTCTTTGGTGGAGAGTGCGTGGCTTCCAGCTTGGATATATAAGTGCATCTCTCGCAAGTCTGAGTGTTGGGAGGTAAGAGGAGACAGTTGTCAGTGTACATGATGCAGTTGCATCTCTCGCAAGTCTGAGTTTTGGGAGGTGAGAGGAGAGGGTTGTCAGTGTACATGAGGCAGAAACGGTTTCTTCACTACCAGTTCTTAACTTGAGATCAGCTAAGTTATAATACCTTTATATTCAGCACTGGTTTTTAAAATGTAATATTTCATTGTTTTTGAAACTACATTTCATTGCTTTTATACATATACATATATACTTATGCTTTACTGCAATTAAATAATTTGGGTATCAATTTATTTAATTTAATGACATTCATCAATTAAGCTAGTGGGAGGGTATATAAATTTGGACATGCATTTCAAATGTAGCTCTGATGAAGTGCTGTGTGTATTAGGATGAACGTGCTTAACTGTATTTTATCCAGTATTCATAGTGGAATAAAATGATTATAAAACCATTAGTGGTTTATTTTATTGGTTCTACATGGTTGGAGTGACACTGATCTACTGGTGAAAGTATCTTTTTGTATTTACTAGCTCGTCTTGTGGATTCTTTATTGTGTTTTACATTCTGTGTGTGTGGAAACTCCAAGGCATACCATTCCTTCAGTTCTTTCGAGTTGATTGTGATTTGTTGTGATTTTAATCCCCAGGTGACAGCATAACTGGAATACATAGTTTAGTGCTTGAATCAGATGATGCCTGGTCAGAGTGGTTATGAGCCAGTCATCCAAACATGGAAACAGCCAGAATCCTTGCAGTCTCAAGTCAGCTGCTACTACTGCCATACATTTGGTAAACACCCTGGCGGTTGTGGCAAGACCAAAGGGCCGAGCTCTGAGTTGGTAATGACTGGCTCCCAGACAGAAGTGCAGATATCTCCCAGATCATAGGTTCATAGATTAGTACTACACTAACTGCCCTTGCGAGCCATTTTAAGCCTTGCCAATTATCCCTTGTGATATCTGTTCATCTTGATATGATAGTACGCATCTGGAATGTCTATCGAGCACATCCAGTCGCCCTTGTGCAGAAAAGGCAGAATGGACTGAACCGTGACCAACCGTAACTTTGTGTACTGAACTGACTGGTTTAGTTTGCTGAGATCTAAACTTGGTCACCAGTCCCCTGTTTTCTTTGTCACTAAAAAGAATCTTGAGAAAGTTCTGGACTCTTTCTGGTCCGGAAGGACTTCTTGGATGACTCTTTTTTTTCCCTAGAAGCATGTTTATCTCTAGTGCTGGTGCTTCCCTCTGACTGGGGTAACATCAGGAATTTTGTTTCCTATTAATGGGGGTGGAATGGAAAAGGGTCTCATATAACCTCTGGATATAATCCTTTACACCCAGGAATCTTCTGTAATCTCTAACCAGACTCTCTGGTGTAGGGATAAACAACCCCCTGACTGCCTCCAAAGATGGACAGTCAGACCTCCTTTCAGAAGCGTTGATAGGATTTGTCAGAGAAGGTATCTCTTGACCCCTGATTATGCAGACCACCTCTACCACAGGGATGGCGTCTTCCATTTGAATTCCCCCCTCTGCCCCTGGCGGAACTGTCTGTACATGGATCTTGGAAGGGACACTGGGATTTTTTGAACCACATTTCTGTCCGTCTTGTTGGTTCCATTGAGGAGTCAAAAAATGTACGCCCAGAGCACACAGTGTTTTACCTTCCTGCTCAGATCTAGATAGTGTGTTTTTTACTTTGGGGCCAGATAAGGAACTTCCATTAAAATGAGCATTGACAAAGGAAGATTTGAAGGGTTCCACAAAGTCATACAAGCACATCCAGGCATGCCTCTTGACAGAAATTCCTGAATCCACAGCCCTTGAGCTATCTTCAGCAGCATGGGAGATAAGCATCATGGATGAATTTGAAATGGACAGAAGGATAGCAACAGTACTCTCTGTCTTGGATGATAGGGTCCCAGAGAGGGAGTTGGTAATTTCCTTAATCAAATCCCTCTGTAGTCTAATGAAGTGTGCCAGATAATTCAGCAACCGAAGGGAAAATATTGCTAAAGTATATACACGCTTTCCAAATCTGTCCAGTGCCCTTGACTCTCTATCTTTTAGGGGGGGGGGGTGGACAGAGGAACTTTGTCCCATTAATTCCTTTTTTGTGGCTGCACCTATGACCGTGGCATCAACTAGTACTCCTGTACTCTAATGAGCTTTGTCCTTAGGTGGTGCCAGAATCCTATCTGATCTCTTGGGGATAGGCTCGATGGTATCAGCCTCCTTCCATGCCTGATGAGAGACCAAATCAATGAGCTCATCGGTGGGTACAAACACCCAGGAGGTAGATGGGCCAGCTCTAAAAGCCTACAAGAATACCGACTCCTCTTGGCAAGGGTTGACAGGAGACC
This sequence comes from Protopterus annectens, assembly GCF_019279795.1. NCBI lineage: Eukaryota > Metazoa > Chordata > Ceratodontiformes > Protopteridae > Protopterus > Protopterus annectens. The sequence continues at coordinate 295,169,735 of NC_056750.1, read as the reverse complement.
AACCATCCCTTTGGTTTAAGAGTTCTAGGATGTCTCCAAATGAGATGCCATCGGGTGGTAATCTTGGGGACCCTTCTCCCTTATTAAAGTTGGTATCTTCTATGACAGACTCTTGTGGGGAGTCCAACTGCCTCCTTTTACATCTTCTCTTCCTAGCAACTTCTTCAGTGGGATGCTATGGAAAAGTGTTAGAAGGGATAAGTACAGCCTGCTGGGTGTCCTGGAGACTACTTTGTGCTGGCTGTCCCAGTGACACAGTCAAATGGAGTTGGGTAGTCAGAGTCAAGGAGGGCACAGAAGTCTGATATCTTGGAATAGAGAAAGCTCTCTCTCCACTATCTTGAAAGCAGAATGCCTCATAGAAAATAATACCAATGGATCTGGTAGGACATGCTTATGGACTGCAGGCTCCCTTCACCCTGAAGGCAAAATACCCGAGGAGGGAGTTGGAGCTAAGCTATCTAGTGCTGAAGCTCTGAGGGGCAGAGATGGCTACACCACCTTTGGAGTCGACTCCAACAATCTGGTGATGACGCTACAGCTCCGAGAGTCATCCTGCTCTGAAGTGCTCCATGCGAGCCCACTCAGAGAATCCACCAAAGTTGAAGATACTAGAATCTTCGGATCTGATACAGACGACTCCAGAATATTCGGATCCAATGGCTCTGAAACTAATGACTGGATCGAAGAAGGAGCCAATAACGGGGGAGTAGTACTAATAAGGGTCTCTGGACCCAATGGGGTTGGATCCAGAAGACCCCCATTTGAATCTGTGTTGAGAGGAATTTCCTCATCATCCTGTTCATACTGGCTTCTGTCAGACTCTTAGAAGAAAGCATGGAAGATGCTGTTGAAGCTGGTCTGGAATGGTGATGCCTCAGAGACCACTCCAAAAAAAAAAAAAAGGAAGATAGCCGAGAGGAGACTGGACTCAGGACTAACTGTGGCAATCGGATCCTAAGTGAATTTTCTTATCTAGACTTCAGATCTGAAGTGGACAGATCTGTACTTTAGAAATTTTACAAGGAGGTTCCGAACCTGGAACCAAAGAAGTGGATGGATCCAGGGAATGCTTTCTCAAATCCTTTTTGTCAAGATTTCTTAGTGGCTTGAGCCCAAGATGATGTTGATGCAGATTTACAGTGAAGCAAACCTCGTAGGATTAATTTAATTTTTCTATCAATCATGGCTCTAGGGTTAAAAGCCTTACAAATGTCACAGTTAGAGTTAAGAGGCACTAGGCCTAAGCAATATCCACATTTGGAATGCACATCAGATAATGGGACTTTATGGCTGCAGGCCATACATGTTTTAACACCCGAAAGTTTCACAGACATTTTTTTAACAAGAAGAGTATTATAAAGAAGAAAAACATTTGTTTTACGTAATAGAAAAGGAAAAAGGAGAAAAATACCAAAATGATAATTAAAGATGTGCTTAAAATTACACTAAGGAGGGAATACCAGCGACGGTAATAAAGAATTACACAAGGAAATAACTAAGTAGTAAAAGGAAGGAAGCACTAGAAAAATATAACTGTTATAAAGGAAATACGTTTAAAAGGTTATAGTTATAAAGTTATATTGAAAGTTTTAACTCACAAGAAAAAAGTCGTTACACTCGAGAGTATACAGTGACCATGTGTCCGTACGCTAAGGTGGCAGACAAGATCTAAGGTATGTCATGTGCCTAAGGCATTATGGATATAGTGAGGAGCTCGAGAGTTTCAGTGTTCCACGAGCTGGAAGAAGCAGCAAAGACAGATCCGAGGATCGGATCCAATCCCATCAGTTGAGGAATGAATGAAAATGACAGCATCAGATACTATATTACATCACTTTCAAAAACAATCCTACTTAAGTAAACAAACCTCATTTAAGCAAATTATATAAAGATATTACTAAATTGATCAGCAACTAAAGTAGAGAGAAACAACATGGTGTTCCTTAGTCATTTTACAATAAATAATGTAGTAAGATTTGATCTTCAGTTAACATCAGACAGTCTGACAGACATACTGTATGCCAACTTAAAAAAAAGGTCTAAGGTTATAAAAGCCTACAAGAATTTTACCCTTGTCAACTAAGGGTAACACTTCAACCTGAAAAAAAATGACAGAAATTCCATTAAAAAGAAAAGAAAAACAGCTCCATGGGACCTATCAGCATATCTGCATTACATAAGGGAATAACCTACTTTAAGACCTGCATATATATGCTAATGAATGCGTTACAAATGGATATGTTCTAGAAGTCTGGCAGCAGAATGTAGTGGTTTCCATACTTAAAAGAAATACACTATCAGTCCTAAACAACTACAGTCTGATCAGCCTCACTTATATTTATTTTCTGTAGTTTTATACAGTGGGTAAAGTCTTCATTTATTCTTAAAGACAATGGTACCCAAACAGGAGTAGACTGGGAAAATACAGTTTTTGTTATGGGAAGATTTCTCGTTTTGCAAAGTTCTTCTATGTGTAATTTGTTGCATTTATGAAAAAAATAATATTGGCACCAAATGAGGGACTAACCATACAAAATGCATATGTAAATCTTGAAAAAAGCATTTGACACTCTTCCACAAAAGGCATTACAGATAACGTCATTCAACTTAGTGTTAACAACTTAGTACATGAACCTCTGTAATTAGGTTCCAAATTAAGCACCATTATGATGTAATAAATGTGCTTAATGTTTATTAGACACCTTTCAGCTCCACTATGCTCTAGTCTTACAACAGAGTATAAACACAGCAGAAAAGAAGCTGAAAAAGCTTTCTAAGTTGTAATACACTTCACATTGACACACTTTTATTTTGTGTGTGTGTGTGTGTGTGTGTGTGTGTGTGTGTGTGTGTGTGTGGGTAGGTGGTGTGAATTGAATTACAGCTTTTAAAACTGTCAGTGGGTCAAAGATACACCTGTTATATCACCGGATTCCACTGAAGTTACGGTTTTAGCTTTATAGAGCACAGTGGCTACCTGTTCTTTGGTGATAACTGGCGGAGGAGAGGTGGACATTTTGCCATCATCCATGCTTCTGGCTGCACTGTTTGTCTTGCAGATATGTAGCGGCTCCATCAGGACTGGATTTCTGAGTGCCTTGGAGGTCAGGCATAGGTCACCCCTTAAAAGTCAATAGCAGACACAGTAAAGGAAAGAGCTGCTAATCTGTCTGCATTGGACATGTTGTTAACACCCTGTATTTTATTTGTGAGGAACCTCTGAGGTCTCTCCAGCTGTTGTAAGTGTTTAGTCAAGTACATTCCAAATGGGTCTAATAAGAGCTCAGTACAGCAGGACTATAATCTCCCTATATCTGGATACCATACATTTACTTATAAGTTGAACCACACAGAAGGACTTCCTCACCACTGTGGACATATGACAGTCAAAGTTCACACTACTATCTATCTGTGTATCTCTCACCCCTGGTCTATTCTTAGGGGTGTGTTGTTAATGTTGTAGTTAGCAGAGGTATTTGAGTTTCCAAAGGGTATGATAATGCATTTCTTCTCATTTAGTTTCAGGCTGTGGCCCTGACACCAAACATTTTCCCTGATTTAAACCCTCTTGAAGGATATCAGTTTAATGACTGCCCCCAGTTTGCAGTCATCAGCAAATTTTGTCATCCAGAGGCCTTCCACATTAGCCTTGGCATTCAAGAAATATATTCCGAACAGAAGTGGTACCAGCACTGAGCCCTGTGGTACACCACTAGTAACGGTCTTCTTGCTGAAACTGGATTCACCCACTTTAACCACGTGTCCTGTCCACGAGCCAACTGGCTGTCCATCTAGTGACTTAGGGATTTATGTCCAGTTTTGTGAGTTTACTTATAACACTTAAGTGGGGAAATGTGTCAAATGCCTTGGCCAGATCGAGGTAGGCAGCATGGTCTCTTTTGCCATCATCCCTGGCCTTAGTGACCTTCTGAAAGAATCTACCAGATTTAATAGACATGACCTGCCCTTGACAAAGCCAAACTGAGCCAGGTCCAGTGTCTGGAGGTTGCCTATGTTATTATTTATCAGGTCCATGATTATTTTTTCCATGGCCTTAAAAATAAGACTAGTCAAGCTTATGGGTCTGTGCTTTCCCAGGTCAACTGATGGTCCTCCTTTGAGCAGAGGGAAGATTCATACTGTTCTCCACTCTATGGGGACAAAGCCATTCCAGAGGCAGTGGTTAAACAGAGATCCTATTGGCCTGATAGGTCCTGATTTAAGCTATTTAAGAGGCAACCTGGTATATCACCAGACTCCAGTGAAGTAATGATTTTAGCTTACTAGAGCACAGTGGATACCTGTTCCTTGGTGACAACTGGCGGAGGAGAGGTGGATGTTTTTTCTTAGGGGATAACGGGGGGGGGGGATATGAAGAAGTGAAATCTGAGCTGAATTTATTGGCCAGCAGACTTCCTATATTGTCAGGCTGAGTAAAGAAAATGCCATCTATAAGTAATTCCGCACATTGTTGGGTGCTGCTCTTAAATCTGTGGATATAATTGAAAAATGCCTTCTGGTTATCCTTAGCTTTGGAGGCTATTTTTACCTCCAAGTCTGCTTTCAGAGATTTGACTAGTTCCCTGATTTCCTTGTTTATATTAATGAAGGACATTTTACTCTGTTGTGCACATTCCTTCTTACTTCTCATCAGGAATTTCTTCCTTTTGTTATACAAACTATCAATACCAGGGGTCCACAAGGGTGTCTTGTTTTTGCGGTTTGATCTGGGCTTATTTCAGTTTGGTACTGCCATTTCTATGCAGTTGTATATATGGTTATACAAGGCTTTAAGTACACCTCTGCATAGTTTTCTGTGTTTCTGGATTTGGGGGAGCTTGGAATCTAACTATGCCATTACTTATAGGAGGTAGTTTGCTTTAGAAAAGTGCTTAAAGTTTTTGGGGTTTGGTGGGGAGTCTAGTTTTACCTTTAATTCCAGGGAGACCACTTTGTCATCTGATCTTACCAGTGATGACATCGCACATGGGGATGCAGCACTCTCCCAGATTTGTGAGTACCAGATCTGTTCTCCTACAGGGAGTGCAAACCAGCTGCTCCAGAGCATTTGAATTCAGAAATATTTGGACCTGTATGTTAGTGGGTGTGTATGCCCCAGTTAACACAGAGGTAGTTAAAATCACCCATGATTATTGTATTGGGCTGGATGGTGAGTGATTCAAATAACATCAGGTATAATGTGTGGGTTTCCTGGTTCATGGAAGGGGACTTGTAGCAAGCAAGAATACGGTAATAGATTTTTCCCATAGTTAGTTGGACACAGAGTAGCTCAAGCATGTCATATTGTTTGACCAGCTTTGAGGTAAGCTTATCCTTTATGTTGAAAGATACAACTCCTCCCTTTACTCTTTTATGTTCAGTAGGCGAATGAAACATATGATAGGCATTACAGCCATGCTCTGCCAGAGTGCTTTCTGTGGCTTCAAACAATGTTTCAGGAACTGCACAGATATCAGCATTCTCCAGGGTGAGAAGAGCTTCTAGACAGTGCAGTTTCTTGTTCAGACTCATATCCCTGAGCAGTAACGCCTTTAATTTGTCCTGAATAGCTTTTGTTATGTTGGAAGGTTTGCCTATCTGGCAATTTCCAAAAAAGGTACTATAGGGGTGGATAATGTTTTTGCCAATATCCAAAAGTTTAGAGGGGACAGGTGAAGACCATCCTTGTCAAAGCAGAGTGGCCTGTCAACCATGTCCTCCACAGCTGACAAATATTGAACCGCTTTGGAATGACAACAGTAGCTAAGCCAATTGTTAAAATTGATCATTTTCTGTTGGTATTGTGGCATCATCCTTGAAGACAGCAGACTGTCACTCAATGATAAGTCCATACCTACATGTGATACATATTCTGAGAGTTCAATCATGTTTCTATTCATATAGTCCAAGTAGGTATGTCTCAGGCCATTCACACCCACAGAGACTATGTCTGAGTCATTCTGGTAAGAGACCTGACTGCTTGCATGATCTGATGGATCATGTCCCCTGAAAGGCAACTAACTGTAACCTTTGTCCTTATCCAGCCTTGTAAGGGGGGCATTGGTGTGTCTCACAATACAGTCACCTGTGATCAGAGTGTAGGGTTGTAAAGTGTTTTGTCTTATGGACTTGGTAGTTTAGACACAATGAGATGTGGTTTTACAAGTTGTGCTGGCAAATGTCTTGCTTTTGTGCATGCAGAGTTTCTGAGGACTGCATTTGAAAGGCCTTTGAGGTTTGGGTAAGTTATGTGTGAGCACCTACGCATATCTAGGTGTATGTGTATGGCCTTTGTGGGTGCAGTCAATGTTATGTGTGAGTCAACAACCTGTTTGTTACATTTTGTGTCTTTATGTGAGTCTGGTCTCCAGTGTCGATGTGTAACTACATCTCTCATACAGTGTACTTGTTTGTTGGAGAATTAAGTGGTTGTCAGTGTACATGAGGCAACTGCAACATTGTCTCAGGATACCCATGTCCACCAAGTTAGAAACCGAGATGGTAGGAAAGTACCCATCCATGGCTGCAGGTCCTACTGTACTTTATCAATGGACAGGAGTGTAGGGTGTTTATAACCAGACAAGGGGGATGCTTACTTGATGTACTCTATAGCTAATCTAGCCAGTGATGCTGTCAGCAACAAACCAGATGCTCTCTGAGCACTGATAGTCCTGAGTAATACGGTCAAGTAATGCAAACCTAAATAGTCCTAAATTAATGTGTAAGTGTTGCTCACTGAGCAAATTAGTTGCCTGGTGTGTACCATGGGGCCAAGGCAAAGTTCTGGGGTGTTTTTATAGGGAAATCTCAAGTTCAGGATATTGCATATAAACAGGGCACCACTAACCACCAGTGTGCGAACAGCAGCTTCCCACAAATGTGAGGCTTATATACACTCAGAAAAAAAGCAAGTTTTACAATAACTATGCTACGTGCATATCAGGTAAGCACACAATGAGCTTTCTACCAGTAATTCTCAGATAGGTGAAATCAGACCTTTTTTGTCAAAGAAGTCATACTTTCACCCTCTTAATATAAAATGACTGGTTTGGAGCCCAAGTGTTATGGAACCACAACCAGATGCCTGGAACTAACTAATAAATCACTAGATACAATGTATTTCAGTACAGAACAGCAGCCCTTACAGCAGTTTGAAAAGCAACCTTAAGCTTTACAGAAGTGAAGAAAAGCAAATAAATACCACGGTAAACCTTCACAGTATAAGGAGAACAAGCAGTGCAAGTGCAAAATTGTACTTATTTTTTTTTTGCCTCTGATGGCTTCAGATGCTTGCAACATCTCTCAAAGTCTCTTACATCATCCCCGAACAATGAGCAGCTATGGATAAATGAGCCAAGACTCTTGCAAATGATTGACTTATATACACTCAGAAAAAAGCAAGCTTTATACTATGCCCACATGCCAACACAATGAGCTTTCTACCGGTAATTCCCAGCTCTGATAGGTGAAATCAGCCATTTCCTGCCACAAAAGTGCAAACTTTGACCCTCTTAATATAAAATGACTGTTTGTGAGCCTTTGTGTTAAGGAACCACAAGCAGATGCATGGAACTAACTAACAAATCACTAGATATAATGTATTTCAGTACAGAACAGTATCCCTTACAGCAGTTTGAAAAGCAACCTTAAGCTTTACAGAAGTGCAGAAAAATAAATAAATATCACAGTACACCTTCACAGTATAATGATGTTTTGCCTCTGATGGGTTCAAATGCTTGCAAAATCTCTCAAAGTCTCTGGCGTCATAACCAAATGATGAGCAGCTCTGTAAAAATGACCATGCAGGTGGGCTACTTGCTTGGTATATAAAGCTACACTGGACCCAATTCTGTCTGAAAACTTGCACCTAGTATACATAGGATGTACTAGACATACAAAAAGCACAACACTAAATAATCAAAGATACTGGTCATTCCAAACATGGAGCAGTGATCCTGCCATCTATCATATGGGAGGTTTCATCAATGTAACCCCTTTCCTCTTACAGAAAACACATTCTGCTTCACATAAAATCTCCAAGATAACTCCTGAGTTCAAATAGTTACTTCTATTTCTCTTCAACCATAGTGTATTAATGTAAAAGTATTTTGTCACATAGTATGACAGTGTAATATACCGATATAGTCCCATTTACAAAATTATACTAATCCCAGTGCTGTGAAACACCTACAATTCCCCTAAAGTCTTGCTGCAAGCCAACATATTAGTATGATTGACCATTTTAAGTACTGCATTCAGCTAGTAAAAATTTGATGTACAATTTGGATACATTGCTGAAAAAGAATAAAGGGCAAGCAGATGTGAAAACTGTGGTAATCTGCAACAAAACTGCAAATCACAGGAATACATACTTAAAAGAAAATGCACAGGATGACATATTGATTGTGTGAAAGACTATTATGATGCTAAGTTAATAATGGAAATATTCTCAGTCAAGGTCATGGATAACCCAGTTAAACCTTCATGTACTATACTGATCAAGTATCTAACAAAAGGATATATTCTAGATCAATGGCAACAAGAAAAAGTAGTCTCGGTACTCAAAGTGGACATTATTTCATACCTTGATAATTTCAGATCAATAAGCTTAGCATACACATTATGTAAAGAAATGGAAAGAATAATAATAACAGAACTAAAATCAAAGAAATGATTGGAACTCACTACTTATTGATCTTAATCAGTATGGATTACTAGATATAGGGTGGTGGAAGAGGTTAGGACTGTACTGGATGAAACCAGTAATTTACACACACAGTCTACCAAGATTTTGCTAAGGTCTTTTGACACAGTTCCACATGTAAAGTGAAATGCAGATAAACTCAGCTTGCTAAAATGTAACAAATATTTTACTTCTTAAATGATAGTATGCAACATGTCTGTCTGGAGTTAAAAAACACAAATTATTAAACCAAAAGAAAAGAATGTATAAAGCCTTCAGACTTTAATACAACACAACATAATGAGGATAAGGTCAACTCTAACTAAAATGAACTCACTACAGTAATCAAAAAATGCAAAGCTTCATTTGACATAAAGCATGTCATCAAATGGGTGAATAAGTAGGGCCTTCTACAACCATTCCTGAAAACTAAATGGGATGAAACAATAATGGAGTGAATATCATATGTTTGCTTTGGTTGATAGCCATAAGTGCAGGGTTGCCCATGTGAATGTCCAGTTTATCGCATGGACATTTCCTCAGATGTTTGCCTGGTCGAAAAAGGTAAGTGGGATGTATACTAGGTGTATCTGTATTTGTGCGAATGTGTGTGGGTAAAGCTTAGAGTAAGGGTTAGGTAAAGGGATTGTGTGTGCAATTGTAAGTGTTTAGAGTTAGGGCCAGGGTTAGGGAATAGCTTCAGTGTGTGTGCGCATGTGTGTGGTCTGTGCCTGCATGCATGGTGATTGTCCGAGATGCCTTGTGCAGAGGTAGTCTTAGTGTTATGGGAACGTTTTTTTTAAAGTTAAGATGCACGTTACGGTTAGGACCAGGTTAGAGTTAGCACATATATCAAGCTGGAGTGGTGGGTGGTGAGAAGTGTGCATCATAACTTTAAAAAAAGCCCTTCCCATAACACTACCAGCTACCACTATTCAGACAAATTTGAGTTGAATAAGGTCAAGTTGTGGGTAATGCATTAGAAAAGGAAATTTGTTTCCTTTTTTGATGCACTGCAAGTCAATGCATTGTAAGTACAATATAATGAATGTTTGACATATATTGGTGCATGTTTTGTATGTTGACCAAGTGACATGTTAGTCATTCATTATATAATCAATGTAGTGTGCTGAAGCAAAATGACATCACCATAAATGAGCCAACAGATACAGCTAACACACTAGTACACAAATCTGGCACAAAACTGAGCCCATACAAGATAATCTCATACAGTCTTTCTCCCGCCAAAAGAATCCCACATGAAATTGCATCCAAAAGGGTCATCTCTACTCTCATTAAAAAACAAAAAACACCAGTTCCATAGGACCAGATAAGGGAAAAGAAAGCTTAATTTGTGCAATTAAAAATAGCCTAGCATACCTCTTTATGCACATTCTTAATAGACTGCTAATAATGTTCTATGTTCCTGATTTTCGAAAATTCCATAGACTGCAAGAAGATCAATTTAATCAATACTTAATTAAATAAATCCAGGCTATTTACTAGAGGGTTTGACAGTACCATCACAGTATTCAAATAATCTGGACACATAATGTGAAGACAGATTACTATAGCAGACAATGGAGCTGGGAAACATTGAAGGCAAAGGAATAAGAGGATGATGGAGGCCAAAACAGATATACAGCTTTACTGGAGGAATGAAGATGACTGTGCAAGAACTTAAAAAAACAGGTGTTGATAGACATGCCAGGTGTGCTAAAATCACTGAGGTCACAAAGAGCCAAATTCAGCTAAATGAGTAAACCATTACAAAATCCCTGATATAGTGAAGTATGCTACTTTGGTAACAATCCACAAGGTAGGCCTTTCCACACACCACAATAATTACACACCGATCAGCCTTGCAAGCATATTATGCAAGGTGATGAAGATCCACATAATGGGACTTGTTCAGAGAGACATGAGAAACTTTTGTTTCTATAATCTAATCCTGCATTTTGTTAAAAGCATATCTTATATACTTAGACTCATACATTATGGGGCATGATTGCCTCCCTGGATGAAGATTTATTTGTCTATACAACTCACCTTGATTTGACTAAAGACAGTAGAATTATATCCTATGGAGGAATCATACATAAACTCAGGGATCTAAAGACAAATTAAGCCCTAAATAACTTGAGTCAATATTTGACTATGTGGTCATACAAGACAGATAAGAACAGGATGATGCATATCTTCATCATCCCCTATCACCAGTGGAGTTCTTCAAGGTTCTGTCCATAGACATCTCTTTTTGGCTCTGAAAATATGCAGATGACTACAAACCTGGCAGCTTTGAATTTAACACTGCTGATATCACTTCCAGTCAAACAGCACACAATATTACACATGAATGGCGCAGGAGAAATTACTTTGCCTTCAATGTCAAAAAATGCAGAACTCTGGCATTTGACAAAACAAATTCTACACTATAGATGGGCCACAACTAATAGCTGATGAAACAGTAATATATGGGCAGCAATGCAAAACTAACAAAATAATAAAAGTCCTGGAAATCCTTGTAATGATCTTTCATTTGCAGAACCCCTTTCAAAAAATGCTTGATTTGTGACTTAGTAGAAAGGGGGTGGTCCATGAGCAGACAAGCTAATATGGCCAAAAGATGAATCTTGTTAGAAGAGTATGTCAGGCCAGTGGATAGCAACTCACACAAATATTGAAGAACCAGAGGCATATTAGCCTTAAAAGAGTTCTGATTCTTACTGTGGCAACAACTAGAAAATCTTTTCCACTTATTCATATTTGATTGTGTAGTAGCATATTTTTTAATACCTGCTGCATGTCCTCAGAAACCAAGTGGCTAAAAGAATAAAAGTTCTATCATCCAAGTAATCAACTGTAGAGATTTCAAGATGGTGCATATCAAACAACCCCTGTCTTGTGCAAATAAGTTCAACTTGCGAGGAAGCTTGTGGTATTTGCCCTTGACCATTTGCAAAACAAGGGCGAACCAATGCTGACTACGCCAGGATGGGATCATCACAATTATCTTTGGAGAGGTCTTCTGAACCTTCAGAATGACCCTGAATATTTGTGGAAAGGCATACAGGAACATTCCTGCTCATGGAAATGAAAATGCAGATGTCTTCCAGGCCTGCTTGCAAGGAATCCTGAAGTACAGTCTCTTTAACTACCTGTTGCGAATAGAGGCAAACAGGTCAATCTTAGGAGTTTCCCACAGTTAGATCACTCCCTGAAAGGCCCTGAATTCACTTCGCATTCAAGAGGGCCTGTTTTGATCCTGCTCAGCTTGTTAGCAATAATGTTCTGCTCTGATGAAATATCAGAAACCTGGAGGGACAGATTGTGCTGTGTTGCTAACTCTCAGACTACCACAGCCCACAGCTAGTCTGCACAGGGGGAAAGATCTGGCTCCCCTCTGTCTGGTTATTTACCACATTACTGTGGTGTTACTGGTGATAACTTGAAGAGGTCCCGGAAGCCAAAGATGATTTAGAGGCTCAATAGTGCTTACTACTGCCAAAATTTACCATTTATGTGTTTTTATCTGTCTTGTCATCCCCATGTAGACATCTATTGTTACATACTGAGTAGGAGCTGGAAGGGAGAGTAGGGGAGACCCAGATTGAGGGATAAGTGGCCCCAAAACCACAGTAACATCCATACAAATATTTTAAGCACAGCCATTAATGCCCTTCTAGCTTGCCAATATACTAAAACAGTTGTTCCGATAACTGTCCAGGATGAACTTAAAAATATCTAAACTAGTGCTTGCTTCAATGTAATTTGGTAGCTTCTTCCATGCATTAGCTGCTCTCTCGAGAACCAATTTGTACACCTCTCATTCCTATAGAATCTTCATCATAGGTTGCCTGATGATTCTCTAGTACTTTTTGATAACCCCAAACATTCCCAGAGGAAGTTGTCTCTAAATGCCCTATATACCAGAATAAGATCTCCCCTTAAATATCTAAATGAAACACTATACAAGTTCAGATATTTTACTATTTCATAGCAGTTTAAATTTTCATATCCATGGATGCCCTTGGTATATTTCCACTGTACTCTTTCCAGGTTTACTCATGTTTGTTTTCTTATAAGGTTTCCACATTGTTATTCCATACTCAGGCTTCGGTCTAATGTTACTAACAAACAATTACTTCATCATTTCTGATTTCTTAGACTTTATAAATCTGTCATTAACCAACTGGTTGATATGATTAGAAAAACCTCAAAGCTGGACCTACCCATACACCCAGGTCCTTAGATAAATCTACAGTTTCAATCACTGTGTGCTTTATTAAATATCCACTTTTTAATTTATGTCTCCAAAAATTCATATGTTTAGTTTTTGATGCATTTACCAGCTTATTATTCTCCCATGCTTAAAATGGCTAATTGTATCTAGTTCTTTTGCAGACAAGCCCTATCTGTAACATATTTAATCAATTTATCCAATTTCAGGTCATCTGCTGCAGAACACCTCATATGAAAAAGATAGGTCTGAAAGATACAATCTAAACGTGTACGGGCCTAGGACAGAGCCTTGTGGGGCACCCTGACTGTAACCAAGAATTTCATCTGTCCAACTGCTAAATGATACTTGCCATGTCCTATCTGTAAGCCATGCAGCTATCCATCTTATCAAGAGTACATCATTACCTAGCTGTTCTAATTTATTGATCAGTGTTTTGTGTATGACCCTGTCAAATGCTGAAGTTAAATTTATATAAATGTTTAGAAAAATGAAATGAGATAACAGTCCATAGCAGCAATAAATATAATGGAAAATTCCAAATTAAACCATCCTGGTGGTCCTCCACCATTAATAAATGCTATGAAAAAAATCCTTAAATTAATCATCAGTTCTAAAATACCTCTTCTCAAGGAAAATATCAAAAGCATGACATAAAAACTGAAAAGCACTATCAGGTCCACTAAAGAAGCCCATGAACTTGGACTGGTCCCTGAAGCTAAAGATAATCTTAAATCCTGCATTAACTATATCAGCAAACTAACAAAATATACTCTACATTGCTCTGAACTTATTCACAATAACACTTCCTATTCTGACTCAACAGACATTGCCAATATCCTTGCAAACAAATTTAGTGTTAACTTCATGCTGAGATTTCCACCCAGACCACCTGAAATACCCAAATCCCCTATTCCCCCAATTACCTCTAAAGATCATTTATTGGAAGTGATAAGCAAGATCAAAACTACATCCTCCATGGGACTTGATAATATACCTAGTTGCTTAATTTAAAGAGGTAAACATGCTTCTGCAAACCAGTGATTTAAATGGTTTAACCTAAGTTTTGCTACTGGTTTCATCCCTAAAGAGTGGTGCACTGCAGTACTAATACTCCTCCATAAGGTTGGCCTTACAACTTACCTAAGTAATGGCAAACATATCCTTCTTACAAAAGCCAGTGCTACTATCATTCTTGATGGAGTCACCAGACAATGACAAAGAGCAAATCCATGGAACGTATTGTAACTGACCTCATAAACAACAATATCAAGATTATTAGACTTGACACCCAACAGTTTGGCTCTGTGAAGGATATATACTGTCTATTGAATCTGGTAAACTTATTCTAAAGGATTATGGAGGTTAAAGATAATGGTCATGCAGTGCACAAAGCATAACTTGATCTTGCCAAGGCCTTCAACACCATTCTCCATGTTAGCATCATACAGAAGCTAAATGCTTTAAAAATCAACCAATATGTGGTAAGACAGACAGACAGCTAACTGGCTGAACCACACAGTACAAGTTGCAGGTGCCTCATCAGAACATATGAAAGTGATGATAGTGTTCCACAGGGCTCACTGGTGGGACTTCTCCTTTTTGGCCCTTACTTTTCAGGATTCCAAGCACAGATCCCAAGACCTGTGGCTAATAAAGTGTACAGCTGACTGTAGACTCGGGATTGTTGTTAAGTTACCCTCTGACACTCAAGCCTTCCATAATGCACTCTTCCTAGTAAAATCTTGGTGTACTGTAAATGGCCTCAAGCTAAATGTTAAAAAGTGTACCATCATTACTTTGGTATACAATCCTTTCCCTCATTGTGTACAGACAACACACTTGTAAGGTGTAAATAGTCGTAAAGCTAAATAGCCTTGGAATATCTATGAATTTATGGATCTACTGAAAAGTAAAAAAACAATGGAAATTATGTACTACCATAATGCTGGATCCATTCATCAATGTCTGTCCAATACAACTAATGGGTATTCGAGCCACTTGTTGGATCCAATCCAACACTGCTAGTGCTCCAGCCTTGAGCTCCCTTAAATCTTTTCTCTAACATAATCTCCCTGTGTAACAACGCACCTTAGAACAAGTTTGCTGCCAATCAATGAATGTTGATGTCTTGGAATAAAACAGAAGGTAAGAAAAAGAAGAGGTTCAGGACAGTCTTTCAGGCCTTTGGGAAAAGACATTTTGTAATGGGGATGTAAGGAGGGAGGGGTGTCATATCATATGGACTAAGACAAAGGGATCCAGCATTATGGTAAGTACATAACTTCTATATCCTATTCATCCAGTCTGTCTGATCTGACTGATGGGTCAGAATCCCAAGCTACCTACTGCCCTGGATGGCATCATGACAGGATACCCTTAAGGACTGTAGATCTAAAGGAAGCCCTGAACCTGCATATTATATCCGGAGTATAGTGTTTGGTGAAGGTGTGCAGCATAGATCGTGGGGAGTTTTTGCAAAAGGCTGTGAAAATAGATATTAATATGGTGTTGTGAGCTTTTGGTTTGACTAGCAAAGACTTGTTGTCAGATGTATATAAAAAGGAGATAGCCATTCCTAGTCTATTAGGAGCAAATGAAATAAATAGCTGAGGATCTTGCCTGAATGATTCAGTTCTGTGAAGACAGAATCTCAATTATCTGTGAACATCCAGGGTATGGAGGATGTACTCTCCACTGCTGGTATAGTTTGGAAGGAAAACCAATGAATTTATTGGTTGATTCAAATCAGATTTTGAGGCAACTTTTGGGGATGAAGAAATGTTTAGTTTGGAGGGATACCATGTCCTTATGGAAGATTACATAGTGTGGAGTGGATGCCAAGGCCTATAATTCTGAAAATCTCCTTGCCAAAGTGACTGCCACCAAAAATAAGTATCCAAGATAAAAATTTTAGCTGTGCAGAAAAAAGAAGTTATGTCCTTACCGTAACGTTCCATGTAGAGTGTTCATCTCGCCTTTGTTCTTACACACGGGTTCGGAGCCGATCCTCGGCTCCGAGTCGGCCGAATTGCAAAGCTCTGAATCTCAGAGAAGCTCGAGACCAGCCCATATCCCACAATCCTCCCTGCCATTACTCAGATCTAGTTTGCAAGCAAACCAGATGAAAGGATCCAACACCAGCGGTGCTAGAAGCATACACTCTCTTCAGCCATTCAGAGACACTCTCTCACCATAGCAATAACTAATGGTCTAAGCATATATCCCATGACACACGGGACCATATACCCCGCAAAGGGTCAAGACACGTCGATCAGACTCTAATCCTACCAGTTCTTCCAAACACATGGGGGGGGGGATGTAAGAACAAAGGCGAGATGAACACTCTACATGGAACGTTATGGTAAGGACATAATTCTTTATGTAAGAGTGTTCAATCTCGCCGTTTGTTCTTACACACGGGTAGCGTCCCTAGCTCCGTGACCCTGAGTGACTCATGGAAGAACGTTCCTAAGCACAGTGGAACCAAAAGATGTCCTATCCTTAGAGACCTTGTCCACTCTATAATGAGTGATGAAAGTATGTGGTTTAGACCACGTGGCTGCTGCACAAATAGTGTCCAAAGGCAAGCGAGCCGCATGAGCTAAGGAGGTGGAAACGGATCTGGTAGAATGGGCCTTAGGTTTGTTTGGTAAGGATTGGTTTGATTTAGAGTATACAAATGTTATACAGTCAGCAAGCCATTTAGATAGTGTACGTTTAGTAATTGCCATGCCCTTTTTATTGTCTGCAAAGGCGAAGAGTTGATCCGTTTTTCTGAAAGCTTTGGTCCTGTCTAAATAAAATCTTAGCTGCCTGTGAACATCCAACTTGTGCAACATACACTCCAGTTTGTTAGTATGTTTTTTGAAAAAGGTAGGGAGTTCTATAGACTGGTTAATATTCGTAACTGAACATACTTTTGGAAGGAAAGATGGATTTGTACGCAAAGAAACCCTGTCTGGGTGGAATATCAGGTAAGGTGGTCTGACCGATAATGCCTGCAGCTCTGAGACTCTACGAGCTGAGGTCACAGTGACGAGAAACAGCGTCTTCCACGACAAGAACATTAGGAGACATGACGAAGCAGGTTCAAAAGGTGGCAACATGAGTTGCGACAGCAGCAAATTCAGGCTCCATGGAAAGAAAGGTTTTCTGACAGGCGGTCTAAGATGGAAGGTTCCTTTCAAAAAAGCTTTACAAAGCCTGTGAGACATAATGGAAGAACCTCCCTCACCAATATGGAAGTTTGATATGGCCGCCAACTGTACTCTTAGAGTGGAAGTAGAAGCTCCTTCATGAAAAAGGATGGATAAGAATTCTAAAATTTTATGTAAAGGAGCTACCAAGGGATCTAAGTTTTGACTAGATGCCCAATATACAAAGCGTTTCCACTTACTCGTATAGAGCTTAGTAGTAGAGGCTTTATGAGAAGCAACTAGGATGTGTTGAACTGACGGAAGGAGTAGATGAGACCTGGCTAGGCAGGGAAGCGGAGCAGCCAAGCTGCTAGTTTGAGGGACTGTAGAGACGGGTGAGGAACTCCCGATGAGTGTGTCAGCAGGTCTGGCGCTGGGTCCAGAATCCACGGTTCCTCTATTTGATGAGCTCGAAGAAAGGGAAACCATATTTGACGAGGCCAGAATGGGGCTATGAGTATAATAGTCCTTTCCAGGCTCCTGGCTTTCTGCAGAAATCTGGGAATCAATGGAGTCGGTGGGAATGAATATAGGAGACCCGGGGGCCAATCGTGTATCAGTGAGTCCCTGGGGACATCCCCCGGAGGGGGTAGAAGGGCAAAGTAGCTTCTGCATTTTGCATTCAATGGGGAGGCAAAAAGATCGCAGCAAGGCTGGCCCCATTTGCAGAAGATCTTTTCCGCCGTCTGTGAATTCAGGGACCACTCGTGAGGTAACAGGATGGCTCTGCTCAACCTGTCCGCAATGACGTTGGATGACCCTGGGATGTGCGTTATCAGAAAGCGACCCGTGGACTCTGCCCATTGCCAAATTCCCATGGCCTCTCTGCATAACGGGTAAGACCTGGTTCCCCCTTGCTTGTTTATGTACCAGACTACAGACATGTTGTCTGTCTGAACTGCTACTGTCCCTAGAGGTAAGAGGGCTTGGAAGTGTTGCAACGCTAGGAAGTGTTGCAACGCTAGGAACACCGCCCTCAACTCCAGAACATTTATATGTAGAGTGTACTCCGTGCTGGACCATTCTCCTTGGACTGTTCTTCCCTGAAAAAGGCCCCCCCACCCTATCAGGGAAGCGTCCGTGGTTATTGTGGCTGTTGGAATGGGTAGAATGAACGGACGACCCACAGTGAGGTTCTGGTCGCGCACCCACCATGAGAGGTCCCGTCTGCAAGATTCTGTTATCCTGATCTCGTGCGCTAGGGGTAGGTGTTGGAACGACCACTGCGCAAAGAGCAGCCATTGAAGAATCCTCATGTGTAACCTTCCCATAGGGACTGCAATTAGTGCGGCTGCCATCAGTCCCAACACTTTTAACACCAGTTTGGCCGGGGCTTTCTTGCTGACTAAAAGAAGTAGGACCTGCTGTTTGAGCGTTGAAGCTCTTACTGGGGGGAGTTTTAATAGTGTCGATCATGTATTTAGATCTGCTCCGATGAAGGAAATACACTGTGAGGGCGATAAGCAAGACTTTTCGAAGTTTATGGATATCCCTAAGTGGGAACAAAGGCCGATTGTATAGTCTCTGGCTTGCAACAGTCGACGCTCGGTGGTGGTGGTGAGGAGCCAGTCGTCCAGATAGGGAAACACCCGGAATCCTTGTCGTCTCAAGTGAGCCGCAGCTACTGCCATGCATTTGGTGAATACCCTGGGGGCTGAGGTGAGTCCAAAGGGCAGAGCTCGAAACTGAAAGTGACTGGCCCCCAGCCGGAAGCGCAGGTGATCTCTGGACGGTCTGGCCATTTTGATGTGGTAGTACGCGTCTTTGAGATCTATAGAGCACATCCAATCGTCCTTCTGTAAGAATGGAAGGATCGATTGAAGCGTGACCATTCGGAACTTTTCCTTCTTCACGAAGTTGTTGAGATGGCTGAGATCTATGATCGGTCTCCAGTCCCCTGTCTTTCTTGGAACTAAAAAGAACCTTGAGTAAGTTCCGAATCCTCTTTGGTCTGCCAGGACTGGTTGAATGACTCTGTTTTCGAGCAGCTTTGAAATTTCTACAGCTGCTAGTTTTCGCAGACGGGGTGGAACGTCTGGAAATTTTCTTTGTAGAGGTGGTGTTGAAATGAAGGGGATCTTGTATCCTCTGGTTATAATGCTTTTTACCCAAGAATCTGAAGTAATGTTTAGCCAGGCCAGTGGGTATAAAGCTAAGCGGCCCCAGACTGCCTCCAGAGCAGGACAGCCGGGCCTCCATTCAGGAGTGCTGGAAAGGCTTCCAAGGGACGGAATCCCTGTCGCCTTGGTTATGTGGACCCCCTCTGCCGCCGGAGCGGCGTCTTCCGTTTCTACCCCCTCCTCTGCCTCTGGGGGGGGGGGTATCACTCTGTGTGGTCTGGAAAGATCCTTGATTCTTACGGAACCACATTTTTCCGCCTCGTTGCCCTTTGGGGTATGGTCTAGTAGGAGCAGAAAAACGGACCCCGACAGCAGACAGGGTCTTTCCCTCTTGCTCGCACTGAGTGAGAGTCTCCTTAACCTTGGGCCCAAAAAGTGTGGCACCATCAAAAGAGGCATTGGCAAAGGAAGACTTGAAGGCTTCCGCAAAGGAGCACAGCCGCATCCATGATTGTCTTCGAAAGGATTTCGCTGAAGCTGCAGCTCTACTCGATCCCTCGGCTGCATACGAGATTTGCCTCATGGATGAGTTTACTATGGATGTGAGGGTGTTAAGTTGTGCTGTTACCTTATCTGAAACAGCAGCATCTGTGTTACCCTGGAGGGTATCTGTCAGCTCCTTGATGAGATCCCTCTGCAAACGTGTGAAATGGGTCAGGTAGTTTAGCGAACGCATGGAAAAAGTCACTGAACTAAAAATGCGCTTCCCATATCTGTCCATAGTCATAGAATCCTTATTAGGAGGATGAACAGATGAGGAAGACTCAGACATCTCCTTTTTCGTGGCTGCCGCCACCACCATAGCGTCGACAGGGACTCCAAGATTTATCTTGGGGGGGCAGTGATGAACTTGTTTGGTTTCCTAGGTACTAGTTCCACTGTGTCAGGTGTCTCCCACACCCTTCGAGCAATCAAATCCATCATCGAAGGGCGGGGTCACCCAGGAGGTAGAAGGTTGAGCCCCAAAAGCCTTCAGCAGCACCGACTCGTCCTCAGAGGGGGCTAGGGACTGCCAATCACCCCTCTGTTTCAAGATCTCCAGGATGTCTGCAAATGACACATCCTCCGAGGGTGATTTGGGGGACCCCTCTGCCTCATCCAAGTCGGTGTCAGACGTTAGAGATTCCTGTGGGGAATCTATGTACCTCCTCTTGCACAACCGTTTCCTTGGGACCTCATCAGAGGGGGCTTCTGGTGAGGCCTCCAAGGAACAGGGGGAACCCTCTGTGGGTGGCTGAGGCAATTGGGCTGGACGCTTGGGATGGATCGTGGGAGCAGAAACAGAAAGTGGCCCTTTTGGGGAAGGAGAAGATTCCCCTGATGATGTGGTTGTCTGTGCAGACAATACCTTCCTCATAAGGTCAAAGGCCCCCGAACCCCTGGCCAAGGGCTCCCCCGGTTCCGAAGAACATGGAAGCATCCCAGAACCAGGTGCCGTGGGCTCCGACCCCGAGGATGGAGCCGAACCAGTCTGTGCCGAGGCCCCGAGAGGGAGAGTCGGCACCAACAGGTCGGTACGACTCTAGGTCCCGGAACCGAGCAAAGACCGTCGGCTCCGCGACTCCCCTAACGGTTCCGAAGGAGTCGAAGTCAAAGGTGTCGATCGTGCAATGGACGGTTTCGGCACCAAGGGCTCCACTATCATCAGGTCATCTTCTCCCGGCTCCGAGATCTGGATGGGTCTCGAAGGAGGACCCGTTGGAGATATGGGGAGGCCTTCTAGTTTCGACACCAACTGGGAGGAAACTGCAATTAACTTGGAAAGGGCCATGTTCTCCATGAGTTTCTGCATGACACGATCCACATCTGTGTCAGATAAGGGTCTGGAAGAACGGGTCGAAGGAGCCGAAGATGGCACCGACCGAAGAATGGACGGTGGTGGCAGTTCCGACACCGGTTCCAAGATCTGGGGCTCAGTAAAAGATAAGTGTTTGACGCTCGGCCCCGAGATCTGTGGAACCGGTGAACAAACCCGAGAAGATGAACTCGGAGCCGATGACATGGGCTCTGACATCTTCGACCCCTTCGATGATTTAGAAGCCTGATCCGACTTGTCCAAAGCCTCTTGAAAGGCCGGCTTCAACAATCCTCTGTCAATAAGCTTCCTGTGTCTATCTGTCATGACCCTCCCGCTAAAGGAATGACAAATAGAGCAATCCTCTTGGAGATGGAGAGGGCCAAGACAGTAGACACAGGAAGCATGATTGTCAGTAATGGACATTTGGCTTTTTCTGACATTGTAAGTAAGTTACAATGACAATAACTATAATAACAGGAAAACAATTACTATCCTAGCAATATAAAAGTTCAACTAGCAATATATGTATACTAAACAGGTTATATATATATAACTTTTTACAAAAAAAACCACACCCAAGAAAAAAGATTAGGCCACAAGTGTGCCTGAAGAAGAAAAATGGGTATATATATATATATATATATATATATATCACACACACACAGCACTTCTACAATAACTACTAACTATAAGGAAGTATCAACAAGAAAAAAATTTGAATTCTTATCTGAAGAAATCTACAATAACTCAAGTTTCTATCTGGTCCGAGCTCACGTCGATCCGTCTGTTGCAGCAGCAAACTAGATCTGGGTAATGGCAGGGAGGATTGTGGGATATGGGCTGGTCTCGAGCTTCTCTGAGATTCAGAGCTTTGCAATTCGGCTGACTCGGAGCCGAGGATCGGCTCCGAACCCGTGTGTAAGAACAAACGGCGAGATTGACCACTCTTACATAAGCCTTATTTCAAATAGACTTTTCATTAAGGCTTCTTAAACAAAATTAAGGCCCTAAGTACGAATTTTTGTAACTGGTGGGCACAGACAGAAGGTACTTTTGAAAAAAACATTTGCACAGTTTATGAGAAGTTGTGGAATGTGAGTCAATGCCATTATGATAGAAGAATATGGATCCCAGTTGGACTTTAATAGTAGAGCAACTGGAACCTGAATAAAATAAATGTGAAAAGAATGAGAGAATTTCAGAAACAGAAGCAGAACAAGGGTCAATGCCATGACCAGCTACTCATATCAAAAAATGTTTCCATTTGCTTCTGTATACTCTTCAGGTAGATTAGTATGGGAAGCAGAAAGTATGCAAATGACAATGAGATAATGAGGTGTTTTAGCCATTAAGTGAACTGGAGACACCATACAGTTAATCTAAGTTTGGACAAGTCCAAATGAGTCTGTCCAAATGGGTAAGACAGAAGCTCTGAATGCTTTATCAGGTGAGGCCTTAATAAGGGAAACCAAATTTACAATAGCCAATATGGGACTACGAGGATCACATGTGGTTTTCTGTAAAAATTTATACATAAAGGGAAGTGGTACAAAGCATAGAGAAGTCTAATAGGTCACTGCCTTATTAAAGCATCTCTCATGGATTGTCTCTCTGGAAGAATCAGGGCAAAATAAGCTGCTGTATTTGGTGTTGGTTGGGGAGAAAAATAGATCACAGCAAAACTAGCCCAACATCTGAATAGCTGATATGCTACTGCAGTAGTAAGTGACAATTCATGAGGCATCAAGGTGGATCTGCTGAGTCTGTCTGCTGGGTAGTTAGTCCTTCCCAGAATATGTGTTGCAGTCAGGAAATGATGCAAAGCGATTGCTCACTGCCAAATCCTCATGGCCTTTTGGGAAACGGTGTAGGATTTGGTTCTGCCTTGTTTGTTCATATACCAGACATTGGATACATTGCTCTTCCTTATGGAAATCATTTCTGCAGTTAGAAGGTCCTGAAATTCCTGTAATATTAGGAGGACCACTTTCATCTCAAGGATACTGATATGAAGATTGGTCTCTATGTGATTCCAAGTGCCTTGGACCACCACAAAATGCTCCCCCATCGTGGATGTAAATGGCACTGGGTAAGGATTTCTTAACACCAACAACATGGAGGGCCTCAAGGAAGTGATTGGTGTCAACACCTCAAAGGATGAAGATTCCAAGACTGAGAAGTGAGTCAATGAGTTGGTGTGAAGGGTGGTGGTGAATATCTGTATCGAGTGGATTGTTCTAAGACTCCATTGACATTAAAGAGCTCAGCATCATGAGTCAGTTGCATAAATAAAAGGACCAAGATAAAAGTACCAGATGGCACCATGGACACAGGCTCCAGGAAGTGACAGGACTCCAAAACCTTCAGATCCAAAACATGGACCAAGGAAGGAACAAAAATGGGAGAGAATGGTCCAGCCTGATCTGCCCTAGAAATTTAAGGTATGTAACGACACCCATCTAAACCTGCATTTTCAACAAGGCCCTCATCCCATTCCATATCTGAAGAACTCCTAAAGGACCTGAAAGACAGTAAGGATGAAGTTGAAAGGGGTCTCGAGATGAACCTAGGTAGTTCCTTCTCAGACAAATCCTGACTATATTGATGTTTTGACTACTTGTCCTGGATTACCATTGGTTCTGAGTGAAACACTGCTGATGTGGGGACCCTGTCTGCCCAACAGACTGAGGAGCCAGCTCCATTCTGGGTGCTTTTGATGTTGAAGATATGCTGGAGTCTTCCATCTTCCTTTTCCTTGGATTCTGTCTTCTTTTCTTTGTGTTCATCTTTCTCTTTGTTTCTTGGCTTTCTATCCTGTTTGTTTAGGGGGAAGCAATCCTTTAATAATTAACTCGTTTTTACAATCAGCCAAAAATCTAGGGTTGAAAGCTCAAAAGATAAAGCAGCCCACTTAGAGGTGCTCCACTGAGAACCAGGATGTCCTGGGGCAAAATCTTATCATCACATTTGGCATATTTCTTTAAAGCTCTTCTCTTTCTCTGGCTGGTCCACAGTAAAATATATCTATAACACTACAAATATAATGTCTATCTAGTTATCTATTTAAGCTTTCAAGCCATAACAGAGATATGAACATGTTTTACTCTACATTTATTCTACATATCAAAATATAATCTAGAAACTTTAAATGCTTAAATGATGGGATAAAGTCGGCAGTCGTCACACCTACATGATGCAGTTACCAAACAAAATAATCAAATCATGCAGTTAAAGAAACATTTAAAAATCAAAGGAGTGCTAAAGAAAGCAATCTTAGAAATTTTAACATTTTATCTTTTTTAAAGCTTTATGAGTAAAATATTGCCATAAACTAAGGTGAGTCACTTAGCTGCGCATGATCTCTCCAAACACAAAGACAGCAAATGAGATCTGAAGATGGTTGCTTCACAGGGAGATAATGGGACAGAAAAGTTTTAAAGGCGCTTGAGGCTGGAGAACTAGCAATGCTGGATCGGATCCAACAAATGTTTTGCTAACCCATTACTTGTATTGGATGGACTGGATGAAGAGGATCTAATTTTTTTTTTGCTTCTTCTGATTTCCCGTGGCACACAGACTATTTGCAACAGGCTGGTGCCTCTCCTTGATTTCATGGTCTGCTGCATCCACCTTTACCTTTGACACCATCGGCCTCTCTTTTTCAGATGATATAAGAATGTCATTTGGTCTTGATAAATGTGCAAAAGCAACCTTTAAAGCAGGAAAACTGCAACGCCAGGAAAACATCAGTTTGGCACAAGAATGTGATATAAAATGTGATATAAAAGAATTTCAGCAAGAAGGAGTGTATAAATATTTGGGAATTGATGAAGAATCAGCAATAAAACATGAACAAATGCAAATAAAACTTAATAAGGAATATTTCAGAAGACTTAAATTAATCCTGAAAACAGCACTGGCATCCGGGAACAAAATCCAAGCTATAAACCAATTTGCTCTTCCTGTCCTAACTTACAGTTTTGGAGTGACTGACTGGCCCCAAAATGTGTTGGATAGATTAGATGGGAAAACAAGAAGGATGCTTAATGCTCATCAAATGATTTATAAAAATCAGTGCATACCAAGATTATATATTCCGCATTCCGAAGTGGGGATGGGCCTCTTTGAAATTGATTATTTTTATAGATCTGCAATTGTGGGACTTCACACATACCTGCTGACCTCACAAGACCCAAATGTAGTGAAAGTTTTGAAACATGAGGAGAATAAATCTAAGATGACTTTGCTTAATATAGCAGAAGCTTATCAGCGTCAAGCAGGAATGGAAATCAAACCAGAAGAAGATAAAAATCAGGCAGCAATTGAATGTGCCAAAAATCCAAAGAGAGAATATAAGATAAAGGATCAGATGAGAAGGCAAAAAATGTGGAAAAAGCATAACTATAGTTGCAAGTATAGAAAAATTCTGGAAGAACCTCATGTTGATCATGAACGAACACTAGAATGGTTAAGGAGAGGTGAATTCAAACCAAGAGATGCAAGGTTAATATTGGTAGCCTAGGACAGTGGGCTGCATACACGTTGGTTTATAAAGTCCATTGAACATGTGGGAGAAACAGACAAATATAGGTTTTGTAAAACTGAATTTTAAACAGTTGTACACCTCGTTGCTGGTTGTGACATACTAATGGCAGAAGGACTATATACTGAAAAGCATAATAATGTGGCAATACTGTTGTACTGGAGATTGTGCAAACATTATGGTACTGAAGTGGCTGAAAAACACTGGAAACATGAGCCACAAAGCATTATAGAAAATGAAGAAGTCTGCATCACATGGGATCATCCATTACCAACAGTTCAAAGGATAGATGCTAGAAAACCAGATATAGTGGTCCAAGAAAAGAAGACAAGAGTAACATTGATCACTGAAATTGTCACACCCAGTGACTACAGTGTCTTGTGTACAGAGAGACACAAAGTTATAAAATCTTAGGATCTGCAGGCAGAAACAAGAGCAATGGGGAAGAAAGATACCCAGACAGTTCCAATAGTAGTAGGAGCAACAGGTCTTATAAATAAGAATTTACAATCATATTTAGATATGTTACCAATGCATGTAACTTCATATGAACTGCAGGAGGAGTCAGTACTGGGCACACTGCGGGTGCTGCGAAGAGTACTACTGGCTGACATCAAAGACTGAAACAATACTAATTTCATGAACTTTAATGGTACTTTGACTTAGGCAAGGGGTCTATTCCCATCATGGTATTAGAAACCCAAAAGACTTGGAGAAATTAAAAAAAAGCAGATGGAAATATGGGGACCATTCCCATCAAGGTATGCAAAAAAACCTAAGCATTTGGAGAATTCAACCAAAGCAGATGATTTAATTTTCTGAAACAGGTTCTGGAAGGCAACAAGAGATCACTTTGATTTGTAGCACTGGGTCCAGAAGAGCTACGCAGGAGTAGAAGGATATTCGCTTATCCTGAGGAGTAACATGATGGGTCCAGTCAGTCAACTGCTCCATTACTTATTTATTTATATTTGTTTACCGGGGTAGTGTACTGATCAGTATTGACCAATTTTTTCAGTATAAATGGAGGCTTAGTGTTTTTCAGAATGCAGGACACTATAGTCACTAGGTGTAGCTCTTTTAATAATGAATGCTACTTTTGTCCTTTTTTTAACAGACATATCTTTTTTTCTTGCTTCTACACTTTAAATTGTTGGTACTGGATGATCCCATGTGATCAGCCCCTCTTCACTATCAGCAATTCTTTCGGATTCTTGTTTCCAATGCTTCTCAACTACCTGCATGTTGTAGTGTTTGCATAATACCCAATGTAACAGTCTTGCCACATTATTGTGCCTTTTGGTGTACAGCCCCTCAGACATAATTTTATCACAAGCAACAACAAGATGTGCAACTGTCTCCAGTTTTGTACTACAGAACCTACATTTGTCTGCATCTCCAAATTTTCCTGCAGATTTTCTAAACCAGTGCGTATTTAGTCCACTGTCTTAAGCTGCCATTATTAACCTTTCATCTTCTGGTTTAACTTGATCTTGATCAACATGTGGCTTTTCTAGCAGTTAATTATACTTGCCGATATAATTGTGAGCATTCCAGTTGTCTTCCCTTTACTTCTAGTCACAATCATTATTTGTTTCTGAGACTTTCAGTTGCTACCTGTTTTTGTTCACCTCTGCTTTTAGTTCCATACTGCTCCTTTCTAAAATGCTTTTGCTAATCTGAGCAAAGGTGTTTTCTTAAAATTGCTTTCTTCAAGGTTTACAGCTTTCAATGTGTTTGGAACTGATAATTTCAGCAAATATGTACGCAGCCCCAAGACTGCAGACCTACTGTATACATATAGTCAATTTTAATTAGGCCTTTACCTCCTTAAACAGGGGGTGCTTAAATTTTGTTAAGCTAGGGTCACACGCCACTCTGCCATTTACCCGGTTTCTCTTTTTCCAAATATCAGTGCATAATCACCACTTTCCATACACTACATTGCTTTTCCACATTATCAGAGCCAAACATCATTCTTTTATCACATGAAAAAGTTTTAACCATTTCTAATTGTGCTTTCACTTGCTTGTTTGATGAGCCATACAGTTTTAAATCATTCACAAAATGTAGGTGACAGGCCATTTAGCAATGTTGCTTTCTGCAAGTCAAGCTGTAGCCATAGTCTAATCCATTAAATAAAAATTTAATGGCTTAAGGACATAACAAAACAAAGTTCATCCTGGCATATACCTCTTTGGATTTTTATCCCAGAGACAGTAATTTTTGAATCTTGTGAGGACTCAGTTGCACAGCAGTTTGCCACTGTTTCATTGTGACAGCTATGTAATTTATCAATGTATTGTAAATTTTATGCACCTGTAAGCATTCTACAATCAATAAGTGTCAAGCATATATGTACTGTAAAATAAAGTGTTTAAGTCAAAGAGACGAAAGCGCTTACTAGAGGTTGTGTTGAAATAAAGTGTTGGTTTCCAGCAGATTTGGCGATTTTTTTGTAATTTTATTTTACCTTTGTTGGTTGTTCTTTGCTGCTTTGGTGAGAGATGTACGCATTGTAACCTATGTATATCACACACAGGTTCTGCCTTATTTTACAGCTGTCTGTTATAGCTTTGTGCAGTAATAGATGGTCATCTCTGTCATTAAATTATCTTTTAGAATTCTACTGTTCTGTTGCCATGATTGAATTGTTCTTTAAATAACTGTCAACTCAATCTGCATCAATTCTACTACGAAATACAAATGTTGCTGGAAGCAAGTCATTGATATACACTTCTTGAAAGATTTGCATGTTCACTTTTAGGGATTCTTTTTCCTATTGTTAACCACATCTGTGTCAGTTCATATGTATATATTGTAAATTTTACTTGAGGTTCGATGATTGTTTAAAGGTCTTAATAACTTTAGCCATATGTCAGGTATAGCATCTGAACCAATCCAGCACTAATTTATTGCACAATTTATGGCACAAAAAGTATCTCTGACGTCTCGGCTTGAAAAAGCCTTCAAGGCTTATGAGCCTTTCTTAATTTTTATTGGCTGTTATATCCATAGTCAAAGTGCTGGCTAATAGGATGTAGCACTAACATACTGCTGTGCCTTTAGTCAAGCTCTAAGCTCTATACTGCCTTTTCCTTTTGAATTGCTACTTCTTCCAGATGATGTCATAGTCTATGGCTTGCCGTGGAACCAATTGTAGAGTGTGCTTCCTCATGGTAACATCCTCCAAGGCTCTAAGAATGTCTAGCACCTAAAAACACTGTCAGTATCTGTAAACTTTAAAATTTCAGGATAAGTATATGTTTGTTTTCTGGTTCTGCATCATCTTTTTTTCAGAATAATATATCCATGCTACTTCCTCTGCACTACAATAAATAATTACTATAGACAAGTATTTTCAACATACCGTCATATAAAAATGATTTCTTCCTCCAAACAGTTTTTGAGATCGATTGCTTTTTAACAAGTTAATATAAGTATATACCACCATGAACAGTAATCTCCAACCTCAGTTTGATCTCAAAATCTGAAAACTCTTTTTTCTTTACATCATCCTCTCCTTCTCACAGTCCATCTCACTCTTCTCAGATGGGTATTCTGTGATTGGGGGAATTACACAGGTGATCTCTGTTGATAGCATTATCCTTGGCAAACCTGTTTTTCCCTTAATTCCTACTGCCTAACAGTACCCTGGACAAATGAGACTGTTGCAATACCAGACACATATAAACACTCACTTCTGTGCATAAGTCAATCTTGGATTCAGTCCATAAATGCACTGCTTAGAGGGCGCTTGTCCACAGCCCATCATCTCACCTTGCTGCAACACCCAACTTCTTTTACGTGCCAGCACTGCTGTGGACTGAGGTGCCTTCTTTCACCCAGGAAGGGTTAGCCAGAGTTGGCCAGTCATTCTTACCTTCCTTTACTAACTCCTTCTGTGTCCAGGTCACTAATCAATTCCAGGTCATCTAGGTTGCAGTCAGGGCTTCAAACCTGTATGCCACAGAGCTACCTAACTTGACTGCTTGCTAAGCATTTTTATTTATTTATTTTCATTTCTTGATGGGTAAATCCAAATGGATGTGGAAACCCTTTTCAGCAGAGACCTGGAGAGAAAAGCTTAGTTGGTACAATATAATACAAGACACAATATAAATTAACACACATAAATTAAACTTGTGTGTTATTTTTGACAGTGCAGTATTAGAAAACTATAACCATCAACATATTGAACTACTTCATATTACACAAAACATATCAAATAAAAGAATATGTTCACAGTGGTGCAATCACACAGGTACAATACATTAACACTAGTGAAGATCTTTTATAGCTTGGATTTGTTTAAGGGTGTGACACTGAGTGACAAAAAGTGTTATTAAAGGCATATCACTTTCAATTAATCTCTTTTCTTTATCTTTTATTTATAATCCATTTCTACTCGCACTTTTATTTCTTGGCATGTGAACTTGCTTCATTTGGACCAGTTTGTATTTGCATTTATCATTTGTTCTGGTGCTTACTTTATGTTAGCTGCTTTTATAAAGTAAAGGGCTTCTGTTTAAACATTTACATAAACTCAAACTGTCAATGGGTTTTTGAGTAATTCATACTGGATCAACTGGGATCCCCTAAAAAAAAAGATGACTGGAGAGGCATATATGATTTGCATATTGTCAACAATCCAAATATGCTTCTGCACAAGCCACAACATTAATTTCAGAACCTTATCTGTTTTACCTTCCTGCACAGATATAAATACTAGTTGCTATGTTTTTTTTTTGGCAAATCCTCCACATTCTGACTCAGTGATACACTTAGTGGTGGTGATGATGGGTAATCTGTTAATTGCTCTGCAGATCATTACCATAAACACTATTTAATTTTGAAAAAGACATTTAATGACAGCACATACCCTTATAAAAACACATAGTTTATTTATGTAGTGAACCAGACCTGAAAGTGATATTTTATAAACTCTTCCCACGGAGATATTGTTATTATACTCCCATGTGGATTAAAGCAGAACCAAAAATGTGTACATGTACAGTGTGCTAATGCCACAAAAAGGGTATTTTGTGCACACCTCCTGTAGTGCAGGATGTAAATAATATTCTAAACTTAGAATCAACATACTTCAGATAAAGATTTCTAATACAGAAGTATTGCAGGTATATCCACTGTTAACCCACTGCATTGTAAAAACAAGATGTTTGATAACTAGGTGCAAAGAAAAGCATACTTGTAACACCATTTACATAGCTGTAGGAGATTGCAGTAATATTTATCAAATGGTAGTTAGGCTCTTCTCACTAGCATTTTCTTTTTTCTCACTTAATACTGTATAAAACATTTACAAACAAGATAAGTTACACACTGCAAAAGAGTAAAAGAATGTCGACAAGATTACTTTTATAAACTGGATTTTTGTATTACTCAAAAAAACATTTTACCACATAGCCCTTTCGTTCTACTTTGCTTTGTAAGCAACATCAAAGTTGCTGTGCTTTTGCATGACATAATAATCAAGATCAGCTTCATTTTTCTTAAAACATCAGGAACTCAGAGTGTTAAATGCACATCATTTATAAACAAGATACTGAAAATGAGAAAAGCATGCAGCCATCATGAAAGTATGAGTAAAAAAACAATAAAATACCCGCAGTCCATGAGACCCCTGAGGTCCAGAAAGTCCAGCTAAACCAGGTTTTCCTTGTGGTCCTGCCTTTCCTGCTGGCCCAATTACTCCATCATCTCCTTGTTCCCCCTGAAACAAAAGAAAGTGGTGGCTATGGGAAATATTTAGCTATAATTCACGTGTGACATATAAATACATTATTACATTTAGATATAAACTCTTCTGTTTGCAACTTTGTACAACTGTGTTCAAAAAAGAGGCGGGAAAGAATATGTATTCTAGATGGAAGACAAAAATGCTGGTTTTATACTTACCTAGTTTGCCTCAACTGGGCCACTTACACTTAGACTAAATTTCAGTCTGTGAAAAAGTGATTTGGTGTTTGGGAATAAGCTCAAGCTACTGGACAGAATTAGAAGCTTCAGCAAATATTTTTTATGAAGAAGGGCTTTGGAGAGCTACTGCACTTATGGCAAATCTTAGCACTGCTTGTGAGCCCTGGCATTAGAAGTGCACAGAGAGCAATCTGGGGAATAAGACTGGCATGATACTTTGTATCAGTGCCACACTACTTGTCAGTCAGATTCCACAGTATGTTTTGGAAAACTTGGCATGGGATATCTGTTGTTTGGATACTCCTCTGCTGCAGATGGCTGCCACTGAAGTGTGCTAAGTCTGATGCACAAGTGCCTGGTGGATCGCACAAGCTCCTCATCATCCAAAACTATTAATTTTTCAGGAAGCAGCATCAATCAGTTTTAATCTATGACACCTTTTTACAGCAATATATGCACCTATCGACACACAGAAGCTAGATCCATTTCTGGGATTGGTTGTAGTTTTAAATTTACCCATCTACCTGGTAATACAATACAGTGGTCACTCCTATGAATCATGGTACTCTATCTTGCTGTCACTGTGAATGCATGTGGAATCTACTTCACTTACACTAATGTTCAGCCCCAGGATGAGATTCAAGTCATGCGTTCTACCTTGTATATTCTGGCTCTTCACACGCCTACTGTTCCAGTACTGTGGGAAGTACAGGTGTGTTCCAATGTGTAAGACAGCTGGTACAGTTTTTTATATTCTCCTATACACACTACAAATGTGCACCTGCCCCTGTGGAGTATGTCATTTGCTTTTATGCATCCTGGAGTGCTCTGTTTTCTCCTCATCTGCACAATCCTTATGGGCCTTTGCTTTCTGATGGAATTGTACACACATTGCTTTTTTTTTTGGGGGGGGGGTCTGTAGGTGCTGGATAGAGGCATCAAAGTTTGGCCGGCATCAGAGACTGAAACAATAC
The DNA here is from genome assembly GCF_019279795.1 of Protopterus annectens. Classification (NCBI taxonomy): domain Eukaryota; kingdom Metazoa; phylum Chordata; order Ceratodontiformes; family Protopteridae; genus Protopterus; species Protopterus annectens. Next base: position 295,137,235 of record NC_056750.1, on the reverse strand, counting down.
TGATTTTATGAACTTTAGAAAAATGCTCTGACTTATGAATGCAGTCCATTCTTGTTATGGCATTACAAACCCTAAAAATTTACAGAAATGTAAAAAGAGTGAGTAGCTTACTTCAGTAATGACTTACAGCCAGTCCATTTTGATGGTTCTGTATAACTGTCAATACCCACTGATTGCCAGGTAAGATACAGAGGAGGTTTTATAATGCTATGCAATTTTCTCAGTTTAATAAAGGATTCCTGAATTTCTGGAACTTCAAATTCATTCATTTGCATGAGGGTATCTTATGTAAAATATGGGATTAAGTCAGCATTGAAAACTGACTAATTTTCCACGTGACATATCAATACAATCATTCTCAAGTATACTTGTAGAATATTTTTAAACATTGTATGTGTGTTCTTAACCATGTAAGATCTAAATCTCAACTGGTCAAAATGTTTCTTGTAAAAAAAGTCCTGAATCAGTTCCTTAAGCACAGTAAGAATCTGGACTATAGTAATACTGTATATTGGAGATGCACTGAATCTTCATCACAAATACTTTGCTCTAATGTTTTCTCAAACCTAAGGTTTTTCAACTACAATTTTTTTCAAACAGCATCAATCAATCTCAGTTTTACTGGTTCTAGTTAGCTTCTATTCAAGAATTCTCTGGAATTTCCTCTACTGTTTAACTTCAGAGTTGTTCTGCATTATAACAGTAAAAAGTGAATTTTTAACTTCAGTTTCCCACACAGTAATCTATAGTGTCTTCATACTTGCTTTGAAGGTTTGTAAAAAAATCTTTCAGCTAATTCACTGGTTGCTTGATGCCCTGATGCGCTATTATTATTAACAAAATAACAAAAAACTTCTGATATAAAATTGGTTCATTGATCAGTAATGATATGTTAAAAGATAACCTGCATGCAACACACAGTATTTTTAAATAACTAATAATAGTTTGAGACATGAATTTTGCTACTCAAAACTCTCCTAAATATTTCTGATTTGCAACCATAATAATTGAGGACACATTGTTCATAAAAGGCCCTGTAAAGTCATTATCCAAGACGTTCCAACATCTACCCGGATATTCGTATAGGTGACAAGGTGCTTGTCTAGGTATTTTATGTTTCATTGGGCATAGTACACATGATTTGCACAAAAGTATAATTATGTAATCTAACTCTAGACTGCTTTTCTAGCTAGTATTTCAGTTTTGGAAATACTAAAGAAACATCTGCAATGTTCTTCCACTACAACTTTGCTCGGTTTCCATGGAATGACAAACTGATGAGCCTCCATAGGACACAACCATTTTTGTGGAACACTTTTAAACTATCATCTACTTCTGTAGGCTAACCTGTCATTACAAAACCCACTATTTGTGACCACAGCTGGTCTGTTGTAGTTACAAGAGCTATCACTTCAAATTTAACAAGAAAGAAATGGGAATATTTTTCATTCAAAATGTTCATATAATCTTAACTTTTCATTAGCTTTATCTAAAATTTCAGGTAATAGAGTTCCTGAAATCACTTCTATGCTACGAACTTAGAAACTGTATTTTCTGCCTGATAGTTATAAGGTAACAATATAACCTATCTCTAGATTCTTGCTGTTGTCATTGCAGGTAAACTTCTATACTCCCTAAAAGATAATAATGGATTGTGGTCAGTAACCAAATCGAATTTTGTAGTAAAGTGTTTCCTCCCCAGTCTTAGAATATTTTATTGGCAGGAAAAAAGGGTTCCACTCGACCGCGGGGAGGACATGCAGACTCCACACAGGCGCTTCAGCCGAGAATCGTACGGGAGAACCTCTTGCTGTGAGGCAACAATGCTACTGCTGCACCACCGCAGCTTCTATATTAAGAACATTTTGGAGAAAAATTGGAATTTTATTATTGCGGATGAGAATGTGAGGAAAAGATTGCCTCTCACTCCCAATATTGTATTTAGGAGGGGCAGCAATTTGAAGTACCTCTTAGGTAACAACATATTACAAACCCTGAAGACTAAGGGTATGTTTAAATGTGAAGCCTGCAATTTTTGCAGATTCATAGATACTGGTTCCTTGTGCCACATTAATAATACAAATATTGTTTGCAAGGGAAGGTATAACTGCAATTCTAAGGGGTGCGTGTACTTAGCGAAGTGTAATTCCTGCTTAGGTTTCTATATAGGTAAGACGGATAGGAAACTTAAGGAACGCATACATGAACATCAATATGCTATTAGGAACAGGAAAGGATTGGCAGCTCAGACTAGATGCCTTAAAATACCCAGGGTTAAATGATACATGCTCAATAGCTTGCATTCTAAAACTAAGAAATTTGATGAGCTAGTATTTTTATCTTTAGAACGTTATTTTTACCTTTAGAATGTACATTTTGTATAAACTAATGTAGTTTAGGGACATACAGTTTCTTGGTAATTTCAGATTTTATACTAGATCTGTAATTAAGCATTTTATAAGCTGTATTTTAATTATATGTTGTTTGATTGTTTTCTAATTCCCACTGCACCTTTTAAACACCTGACAGTCATGTGATTATTTTGTTAGCTATTTAAATGTGGTGTATTAGTTTTGTTGAATAGTCTGAAGAAGTGGGTATATGTGTGCCCACAAAAGCACTTACTGTCACATTAAATTTTTTTTTGTACCTTTTAGCCTTGGCTAATTTTTATTTTATAATGTTTATGGTGTCTATCTCACAGATACAGATTACAGGGTTTGATTCTCTCCTTTGAGGGGAAACTGGATAGGCTTAAAATGACCCACAAAGGCAACTCATCTATTACGTACCTATGAATCAATGAACCTATTGCACAGGCACCAGTGGCTCTTGATCATAATGTACCAAACACCTTAACACCAGGCAGCACTTATTTACATTTTTAAAGTATTTTGCTCAATTCACTTTTCTAGATAAGGCACATTTCATTTTCTTTATGTATAAATTTAACATAGATTAACACTGTACTTAGTCTGACATGAAGCTTCCATAATAACTAATCAAAGAAAATCCTGAAATCTTTTCATATTATGTGTGCGCGCTGGGGGATCACTTCATAAATGGCCTTCCTTTTGTCTGTGTATGGGTATAGAACTTTCATGTTATTTCTTACTCTCTTTATTATTAAACAGGTGAGTGGGACTGCCCTAGGACTTATTTCCATAACAACCACGTCAAAAGTATAGAAATACAAGATAATATATGAATTTAGCAAAAGAGACATTAAATTTCATAAAAGCTCACAATGCTTTCCTTGTTTAGTACAACGATACTCATTTTTTTTTCACCTTTCAGACTGTAGACATGTAGAACATGACAACATGTTAACATACTTTTCTGCTGGAACTAAAAGTGTCATAGATATTTAAGCACAGGGCTTATCCTGACAAAAAATAAATATGCTGGATGTTTCTTTGTTCCAGGAGCTGTGTATTACTATGTCCATTAACACACTATCTGAAGAAAAGGTGAATTTCTTTTCTAAAAACATTTTCTTGAGTCTGTGTGATCTTAGAGGAAGTATATTTATATATAAGGGATGTTCAGAATATTCTCCATATCAGCAGGTTGCAGCACCACTGCAAAAATGATTTTGCAGTTGTGTGTATATATTTTTTTTATTTATGACAATGTTATGTTTGTATTGCTGTGACATTTACATATTTTATCTGACATGTTTTATTTGTCATATAAGAAGAAAGTGCAGTTGTGTAAATGAAGTTACCATAACAGTAGATGTTCTAATAGATCACTGCTTTGTGTACCCTGAGCTACTTGGGTTATATTCTACCTAGGATATGCCCACCAACCAGTTTTCAAAGCTTCAGATCACCCTCTGTGCTCATTAATTGACAGTGGCCTGAGCGGAACTATATAAAGAGAGCAGTTTGGATGTGAAAATCTTCGGAGTTTTCTTTTCTCAAGAAGGAAAGAATAAACAGTAGTAAAACATATGTAACTATTTACATGAGGATATATGCATCCACACCCTAGGAGTACATCAAAAACAAAACAAAAAAACAAGGGGGATGGAGGGAGGGAATGGCTACTACAACAGTGATCTATTAGAATATCTGCTATTTATTTACACTACTGTACTATGTTCAATATTAGACCACTGTTGCAGTAGCTTAAGCTATTACTATAGCTTTACAACATAAAGGAAGGAAGAAGAAATTCAGAATCCAGGAGTCTCTGAAGAATGGTCCTAGCAAAGTTTCTCCTAGACCTGGAAAAGGAATCCAGTTTGTAATGTTTTGTGAAAGTATGTACACAGGACCAAGTTTCTGTCTCTAGAATATTTCTACAGTCCACCCCTTACCATAAAGCAACAGAAGAAGACAAAGCCTGGAGGAATGGGTCCTAACCCAACCTAGAAGTGGCCTGTTATGGTGAGAACAGCAAAAAAAAAAAAAAAAGTAGCATGAGACAACCATATAGAAATGTTCTGCTTTGCCACTTGCCTTTTTTTCTTGCCTTCATTGTATATATATAGCTGACTGACTTCCTGAAGGATTTTGTTCTGTTCAAGTAGCATCTGAGCTGCTTGTGGACATCCAGAGTATGTAAGATTCTTTCTCGCTTTTTTAAGTTCTGGAAAGAATACAGGGACAATTAATAGATTAGCTTGAGGTAAACTCTGAAGCCATTTTATGCATAAAAGTCCAATGCTGGCATAAACCCCAACTCAAGGGATTTCAAAGAAACACTGTCTTTGTAGAAAATAAGGTATGGATGACTACCATAACAGCTTGTAACTTGGGTACTATTCTTGCAGAAGTCCGAGAAATTTGTAAGATAGTTTTCCAAATCAAGAGCCTCAAATCAGCATGAAGAGCTGGTACAAATAGAAGAACTGTTCATTTTCAAGTATGAAGTTAAGATCCCAAGGAGGGGACACCTGTTTTCTAGACGGATGGATATGTAAAACCCCTTTCAAAAAATGCTTGACTAGAGGACAGGTAGAGGGAGGGGATCTAAGGGCAGACAAGCAGAAATTGCTGAAAAATGAATATTGATAAATGAGGAAGAAAAGTTGGAGGATAATAACTCACAAAAAAATAATCTAGAACCAAAGGCATCTCGTCCTTAAATGGGTAATGGCTTTAAGCACTGTACCGACTAGAAAATCTCTTGCACTTCTATATATAAGATTTTAAAGTAGCAGGTTGTTATATGACTGCTAGTGAAGAAAGTCCACCATTTTTTGCCTTTCTCTACACTACCTCTCTGAAATGAGTTAGAGAATAGTACTATAAAGAACAAACAGAGTGAGTATATGCCCGCACGTGTGTATGGGATTTTATGCTTTTTAGGAAGTAGAGGTATATTATCTTTAATATGCAATTATTTTGATAGTTTCCAGTATGTACAGAGTTAGATCTAGGATGGTGGGACTTAATAACCGTAGGCTGCTTTGCCATGCCTTTTGTAGACACAGAAAAATTGTTGCCTGCATCCTGTACAACATAATAGTTGTCTTATTGGGATGTATCACACCAACAAATGCCCATAGGTTTGTAGGTAGCTAATACACTATTGATCTGTGAGGATCTTAAGAAGCCTAGCCTTACCCTCCCATGGTAGTTCTTGGATCTATATCAGATCAGCAAAAAATCTTTTCAGCGAACAGCTCTTTGCCAAATGCACATTGTCGAAACCTTGCTCAATCGAACGGCCGTTTTAGCGAAAATTTTCCTAGGGGAAAAAATGCTTGGCCATCATCAAGAATTTGCCTTTTTCCCCAATGTAGTGCAATCTTGGAGTGGGTATATTTAGTTAGAGGGGGGGGAAATCCCCCCACTTTGGAGAGTATTAAATTTTGTGAAGTTTTACGTTGGCCAAGCTTTTTTTCCCGAGGAAAAATTTTGCTGAAATGGCCTTTCAACGGAGCAAGGTTTCAGCAAAGAGACGTTTGCTGAAAAGATTTTTCACTGATATAATATAGACCCATAGTTCTTAGCCTTTAAATTTGTGTGTAAATAACCCAGAGATGGCAGAACAAGGATATGTTGAGAGATTTACATTTTGCCTCTATCCATGAGGGACAATAGTGCTAAATGGATGTGGGGGTTGAATTTGCAGTTACTCATGCATTATTCCAAGTTACGCTTGACTAGATTAAAAGAAGCACTTTGTTCTTTTATATCTCCAAATCTTTTGGGTTTCTAATACAATGACAGGAATGGACCCCATTCTTAAGTCAAACTACGATTAAAGTCCATGAAATTAGTATTGTTTCAATCTTTGATGTCAACCAAAAGTGCTCTTCACAGCACCCGCAATGTGCCCAGTAATGACTCCTCCTGCAATTCGTACAGGGTTACATGGATTGGTAACATATCTAAATACAATTGTAGATTATTTTTTATAAGACCTATTGCTCCTACTACTATTGGAACTGTCTGGGTATCTTTATTCCACATTGCTCTTGTTTCTGCCTGAATATCCTGATATTTTATGACTTTTGTTTTCTTTGTATGCAAGACACTGTAATCACTGGGTGCAGCGATTTCAATGATCAATGCTACTTTTGTCTTCTTTTCTTGGACCACTATATCCAGTTTTCTAGCATCTGTCTTTTGAACTGTTGGTAATGGGTGATCCCATGTGATATAAACTTTGTCATTTTCTATGATGCTTTGTGGCTCATGTTTCCAGTGTTTTTCAGCCACTTCAATACCATAATGTTTGCATAATCCCCAGTGCAACAGTCTTGCCACATTATTATGCCTTTCAGTATATAGTCCTTCTGCCATTAATATTTCACAACTAGCAACAAGGTGTGCAACTATTTCCAATTCGGTTTTACAAAACCTACATTTGTCTGTTTCTCCCACATGTTCAATAGACTTTTGTAAACCAGCGTGTACATAGCCCACTATCTTGGGCTGCCAATATTAACCTTTCATCTCTTGGTTTGAATTTGCCTCTCCTTAACCATTCCTGCATTCATTCCTAATCAACATGAGGTTCTTCCAGAAGTTTTCTATACTTGCAACTATATTTATGCTTTATCCACATTTCTTGCCTTCTCATCTCATGCTTCACCTTGTATTCTTTCTTTTGTTTTGGCACATTCAGCTGCTGCCTGATTTTTACCTACTTCTGGTTTGATTTCCATTCCTGCTTGACGCTGATATGCTTCTGCTAAATTAAGCAGTGAAGTCAACTTAGATTTATTCTCCTCATGTTTCAAAACTTTCACTACATTTGGGTCTTGTGAGGTCAGCAGATATGTGTGAGTCCCGCAATTGCAGATCTATACAAGTAATCAGTTTCAAGGAGGCCCATCTCTCCTTCCGAACAGAGACTATATAATCTTGGTATACACTGATTTTTATAAATCATTTGGTGAGCATGAATCATCCTTCTTGTTTTCCTATCTAGTCTATCCAACACGTTTTGGGGCCAGTCAGTCACTCCAAAACTAAGTTAGGTCAGGAAGAGCAAATTGATTTATAGCTTGGATGTTGTTCCTAGATATCAATGGTGTTTTCAGAATTAATTTAAGTCTTCTAAACTATTCCTTACTAAGTTTAATTCAGATTTGCTCATGCTTTATTGCTGATCCTTCATCAATTCCCAAATATTTATATACTCCCTCTTGCTCAAGTTCTTTTATAACACATTCTTATCCCAAACTGATGTTTTCCTGGTGCTGCAGTTTTCCTGCTTTAAAGGTTGCTTTTACACACTTATTAAGACCAAATGGCATTTTTATATCATCTGAAAAAGTTTTGACAACCTGCAGCTGTGCTTTCAGTTCCTCATTTTATGAGCTATACAGTTTTAAATCATCGACAAAGAGAAGATCATAAGTTTTTACACTTTGTTGTTTTCTAGGAGCCAAATTGTAGCCATGGCCCAAGCTGTTAAGTAAACAGCTTAATGGGTTAATGGCAAGGCAGAATAGCAATGGTGACAGAAAGTCATCCTGGAATATCCCCCTTTGAATTTTTATCCCTGGGATAATAATCTGTCCTTTATCGTGGCTTAACTGCAAAGTGGTATGCCACTGTTTCATGGTCACTGTAATATAGTCGATCAGTGTAGGGTGTATCTTATACATTTTTAAGCACTCTTATCCATGAATGCGGGATACTATCAGATGTTTTTTTATAGTCAATCCATGCCATACTTAAATTCTTCCCCCTTTACAGTTCTGCAGCATGACTTTATTTAACAACAAATTATCCTTTGTTCCATAATGACTTTCTTTTATTGCCCTTTTGTTCTACTGCCATAATTGTGTTTTCTTCTAAATGACTATAAACCCTGCCAGCATCAATTTCTGTGTATAGTTTATATGTAGATGGAAGGCAAGTTATTGGTCTATAATTTTTAGAGTAGCTTGCAGGTTCACTCTTGAGTAGAAGCATTGTTTACCCTGTTGTTAGCCAGGTTGTTGTCTGTTTGGGGTGCGCATATAAATAGTTCTTATTCATGGCTAAATCTTCATGAAAAGATGTTAATACTTTTAACCAAAAGTTAGATACTGCATCTGGGGCTGGGGTTTCCAATTAAAAGCTTTTCTTAACTTTATTTCAATCTCCCTGGCTGTTACTTCATCCCATTTCATATCCTGCACCTTTAAACTTCTTATTCTTTCTTTTACTTCTTCTATCCATTTAGCATCTTTGTTATGTTCCACAGGATCTTCACAGATACTTCTTCAAAATGTATCTATTTCCTCTTTTTTTGGCGGTCTTTCAATTCTTTTTACCTTATTTCCCAATTCTCTGTAAAACTTTTTTGGGTCATCAATAAATTACTTACTTTGTACTTTTCCTTTATATTTATCTGTGTATATCAGTCTTGACTGTCCCACCTCCTACCATAAACCAACAATGAATAAATCTTTTGAAAATTTTCACACACCTTAAGTATGGATGCTGATGTACACATGTGCTTTCTAAATGCCCTAAGTGGAAGCATGACCTGGCACCATGACTGCCCCCATCTGCTGCAAATAATAAACCCACTGATATATGAACCTATTATTCTTCAGCATGAACTCTGCTAGCACTAATAGAACCTTGCAAAGAACATCTGAAAAATGCAAAGTGAAGCAATCAGTGCAGTCTGTTCAATCCTTCATCAAGTTCTATCTAGAATAAAGTAAGATAACATCATATGTAACCTATTATATCTTCTCTGTTTTGCCTTTTTCATTGTCTCCATGGTCTGTCGATCATCAGTCCCATCTTAGCCAAACATCCCATTTATTTCCCATTACTGGGATAAGGATCAACCAGGACAGGGCATCATTCAGACAGCCATTGGGGTGGTTTAATTTTTTCCCTTTATGCTGCCCTATCCCCTGCATGCACCCAGCTAATCTCTAAAGAGTTGTGAAATGAGCTACAGCAAAAGGCATCTCCTCACTTCTACAAGGGGAGTTTCTTCTCAAGCAACTGCAATTTCTCCTTAAAGCATAAGTGGTGTTTTGTTACTGGGGAGACTGCATCACCACCCTGGAGGGAGAGGCAAATGTGCTACAACGTTTCATTCCTCCACCTCCCTGCATGGTTAAAACCCTAGTCACTTGAACTGCAATCAGCATGTTGTCCTCTGTGCCACAGAACCAGACTAACATTTCTCCTTCTTTAATGTCAGCCTTGTGCAATTTTTTTTAAATTATTTAAATGCATTGGGTTGAAATGCTTTTTTTATTCTGATGAAGTCTTGGGATTGAGCACCGACGAAAGCGCTGAATAAATTGTGGTTTGTGTTCACCTGTGCACCTTACTGCTCTTTTTGTTTTTCTTAGTTTGGATCTTTGTGTCTTTTTTTTTTTTGGTTTACAATGGAGCAAGAGGCAAGGGTGGATGCTAATACCAATGATTCCCTTCACGATTTGGTAACATCAATTGGGAACCTGTCAACACTAATCGAGGTGGTGACTGAACAACTCTCGGGGTTTGGAAAAACCTTATTTCCTGGTCCAACAACGTTTGGGACTATGAGTGCGACTAACATTGGATTAAACACTTGTTTGACTGATTCTCAAGCATCTACTATCCCTCCTGGGCAGGGGGAGCCCGGGTTTACTAGCAACAACCCAAACGGGACTATCCATTGGTTCTAATACAGGAATAGGAGATAACAACAATGTAAGCAGGAACTTCAGCCAGCAAGGGGATATCCACTTGCCGTTTTCATTTTTGGAATGGATACAGGAGGGTGCAACAGACGATTTTGTTAACTCTAATCATCGAGTTAACTATGGAACTTTGGATGAACAGATAAAAACTTTTGAACATGAGGTTTTGAATCTTCGTAAGCTTCAAACCGAAAACAGTTATTTGAGGGAATGCCTATGTAGGGAACAGATACTGAAAGGCCTGCAAACCTGGAAATTTTCCACTGGTTTAACAAACGGCTCAGACTTATATAAAGAACTTATTACCATGTTTAATTGACATAGATGTGAACTTCTTGAGGCACTGGTAAGAGACAATGAGAAAAGATAAACTGTTTAAAAACAAAAGTTGATATGCTCAATTAACGAATTAACAAAGACTTGTGTTTCAATTCTAAGATCAATGACTAGAGTTGTTTTTGTTAATGTAGATAAAGTTATTTTGACAATTAAAAATAAAAAGTAAAGAAGTTAAATAGGGATAATAATAATTATGAGCGGGGCATTACTTATCCACTCCCTAATATTAATGGTGTACAAACTAATGATGAAGGGGACAACCAAGACATTGAAAAAGGTGTTTTAGATGAAACCATAGATGAGATCAAGAACAGTGGGCAGGGGGCCCCTTTAGGGGAACCTTTGAGGAGGTCTGAATGCCTGCAGAATCAAAGACAACAGAGGGGGGGGAGACAGAACAATGGACAGAGAACAGACAATGGGAATTATCAAGACTCCTATCCCTGCAGGGGAGACCCCAATGGGGGAGGGGGAGCACTAGCGAGGAGGTAGACACTGATTTAAGTATTGATTTTAACACTGACTTTATTAACCGATGTAATATTGTGACTAATAACTACCGTGACTTCAAAATATACAACTTGAGCACAGTTGCTATCATGAAACAGTGGGCAGAATTGTTTCAGAAAGTACTGAACTTTGTCCCAGTCAGAAAACCCAGAATTGAGAATTCATTACTTGAACTCAAGCTATTTGTCAAGAAATTGAATCTTAGACTATATTTTGATAGTGGCATACAGTGCAAACAGAGACTTGCAAAAAAACTAGCATGTTCAATCCACCTCTGCATCCCATTTCACAAGTGTTTGAGAGTCTTTGTGCCAACCAGATAAGACAAGTCTACTCAGTACAATTTAACAGGTGATGATGAAGAGTTGTTAAAGAACATTATTGGGGAAAAAAAGTATTAGAATCATGAAACCAGATAAGGGGGGGGGGTGGACTTGTGGTCATGGATCAGAGAGTATATATTGAGAAGATGTTAATGCATTTGTATTGTGATACATATGAAGAAGTATTGGTCAATCAGTTAAATACTGCTTATAGAAACACTGACATTATACTTAATGACCTTTTATTAGACAACCAGATTACCATCACAGAGTTAAATTTTATGCAACAGGAGAACCCTCGTACCCCCATGATATTTGGAATACCTAAGATCCACAAGTCCACTACTGATCCCCCCTTAGACCTATCGTGGATGCAAAGGCATCCAAGACATTCTCCATGGCTAAATTTATACACTCAAACTTTAAAGATGTTCTAAAAAACTGTTCCCACATTTTAAAGGACTCTTGAGACTGTATTAAAAAAATACATGCTAGTATGTATTCAGACCAACTAATTTTGGTTACAACTGATGTCAAAGATCTGTTCACTGTAATCCCCCATAATGAAGGCATCATGATGTTCTATGATTTCCTATGTAGAAATACCAACTTAAGACATTCTAGGGTATTGATGTATAAAACTGTAATGGACCTTATACTTAAAAACAATTTTATCCTCTTTGAAGGCCAATTATTTAAGCAAAAAACTGGGGTCGCTATGGAGGTGGTGTGTGCCCCCCTTTTTGCTAATGTAGTACTAGCTGAATGGGAAACATTCATGGTGTTCAAATCGGAATTATTCAGGCACTGTAAATTCTATGGGCGTTACCTAGACAACATACTTATTTCATGGGAAGGATCTCATGATGCACTGCAGGAATTCTTTATTTTCTTGAATTCTAGTACCCACTTTTTGAAATTCACCATGGAAACCAATGAAGACATGATTCACTTTTTAGATATTGCCATCTACAAGGATAGGGGTAAACATTCTTTCATTTCCACCCTTTATAGAAAGCCAACCTACTCGAATGCCCTGTTGCATTTTGACAATGGGAATCCTATTCACCAAAAGAGATCTTTGGTGAAAGGTCAAGGAGTTAGATTGGCGAGGATGGTCAGTAATTACAACATGTTTTTGAATGAGGTGAATACACTAAAAGACATGTTAAATAGACGTGGTTACCCAATACAGTTCACTGATCCCATTTTGAATGAGGTTATCAAAAAGAGGTTGGAAGGAAATTTTTTCCCATTATTAGGTAAGGTCTTTGAGGAGGACAGGTTGGTAATAGAGGGGACTGGACTTGGTGCAGTGACAAGGAAACCCTTCCAGAATGCAATGGTTTTATCATTCAACCCCCTTTACGGGAAAATTAAAGAACTTATTAACCAAAACTGGGTGTTGTTTGATAGTGACCAAGAATATAAAAACAAACTAGGGGCAAAACCACTGGTAGTTTACAAAAAAGACATGTCTTTTAAAAATTTATTGGAAATAAATGGACCAAGTGAAATAAAAGGATGGATGAGAAAATGTGGTCAGTGTATGCAATGTCCATACATTTTAGAGAATGATTCCTTTTATATTCTGGGTTATGGTAGGGTTATCCTGAAACAGAGATTAAACTGTGCTAGCAAAAGTTTGGTATACGCAGCTATTTGCCAGCAGTGCCAACATTTTTATATAGGAAAAACCACCAATAGCTTTAATAAAAGTATATACCAACATTTGTATGATTTAAGAAGAAACAACATCAATAATGCACTTTGTAAACATATAAGGGAGTTTCCTGAACATCAGTTCAAATTTAGTGCCATAGAACATGTCTGTAACGAGGGGAGAGGGGCCCTATAGAGTTATTCCTTGAATATAGGGAATTAATATAGCAACTTAGATGTAATGCCACCTATCCTCCAGGGCTGAATGAAATGGTTTCCATTTCCAGCCTTTTGAAAGTAACAGCTGATTTCCATATGTAGGGCGGTTGCTGAGAATACTCCATGTGATAAACCTTTCTTAAAATATATATATTTTGTATTAAATTGTTTTATGAAATATATTTATTTTTGTACATTACAAAGTTAACATGTGGATGTTTTAAGCTTGTTTTTTTTGTAATGTAATTATGGAAGGGATATTCGTGCTCTGTTGTCTTAACATCAGTTTTAGGGTTGTTGCTGCTTTTAAATTCTGACTATGAGATGTTTTTAATAATGAATTAATTACCCTATTAGTGATGTAAAACGAAGCAATGTTGTACATATTTAAATGCATTGGGTTGAAATGTTTTTTTATTCTGATGAAGTCTTGGGGTTGACTACCAATGAAAGCGCTCAATAAATTGTGGTTTGTGTTCACCTGTGCGCCGTACTGCTCTTTTTGTTAGACAGTTCCAAAATAAAATATAGAACAGTTGTGTAAAATCTTACCATAACCATAGATGTCCATCTCTTCTATATGTTGCAGTATTCATAACATGAGGGAGTCTGTTGCAGGCTGTCCTGAACGTCTGGCCAGTATACAAAAGTCTAAAGCTACTGTCAGGTATGTGCAACGTCACACATAGGTCCCCATCCAACGTTGGCCATAAAGTGACATCAGGTATAAAGTAGACATTGGCATGTACCATCCTCAGAACTGAATGCCCCAGGAAGAACACCAGCCTGAGATAAACTGAGATAAACACACATCCAGAAATCAAACAAGCATTGGGGGAAGGAGGGAGGGATAGCATACTGCAACATATAGAAGAGAAAGACATCTATGGTTATGGTAAGATTTTACACAACTATTATATGTCCTTCAGTTTATATACTGAAGTATTCATAACATGAAGGAGAATACCAAAGTTCATGCAGAGGAAAGAGTGGGAGGAGGGGCAGTAGCACTCTCTACAAACCCCTGAAGAATAGCCCTGGCAAAACCAGCTCTAGGTCTAGAAATATCATCCAACTTGTAATGTTTAGTGAAAGTATGGACTGAAGACCAAGTAGCTGCTTCCAAGACAGAGGAAGTATCCAGACCTTTGAAAAAAGCACCTGAAGAAGACACAGCTCTTGTTAAATGAGCCTTAACTGGAGAGTTTTTCCATGAAACACATAACAAAAGGAAAAAGCCTTAGAGATCCAAGTGGAGATCGTCTGCTGGAAACAGGCTTCCCCAGAGCCCTGGGATGATAAGACACGAAAAGACAATCAGAGTTCCTGACAGACTTAGTTTTATCCAAATAAAATCTAAGTTGTCGATGCACGTAAAAGGTGTGTAAAATCCTCTCGCTAAAAGATTGTGGAGAGGGAAAGAAAGAAGGCAAATTAATAGATTGGTTAAGTGACAACTCATTCACCACCCTCAACATAACAGAGGGATTAATACATAGAGAAACCCTATCCTTATGGAAAACAGTGAAGGGAGAGGAAGCCATAAGGGCCTGAAGTTCTGAAACCCTTCTGGCTGAAGTTATAGCCAAAAGTAGCACTGTCTTCCAAGTGCAATGTTGAAGAGTAGAGGAAAAAAGAAGTTATGTACTCACCATAACATTCCATGTGAGTTGTTCCATCTCGCCTTCATTCTTCACTGATGGGACACGGCCATTTAACAAAACTCAAAGATTACCAGTAGCTCGAGACCAAGCCCCTTATCCCATGATGCATTTCTGGAATTACCTCAGATCTTGACTGCTGCGTGTACCATATCCTTGTAAGAGGACTAATCTCCCCAGACAGGAAGAAACATTGAATAACCAGGATGAAGTCAGTCTTCAGGTCATCCATCAGCCAGGTGGGGGAAGGAGGGAGGGATGTGAGAATGAAGGCGAGATGGAACAACTCACATGGAACATTATGGTGAGTACATAACTTCTTTATGTGAAGTTGTTCAATCTCACCGTTCATTCTTCACTGATGGGTAGCGTCCCTAGCACCCTAAATCCTGGGTGGCTCATGGTAGTACATTTTTCAGGACCGTAGAACCAAAGGAAGCCCTGTCCCTGGAGGCTTTGTCCACTTTGTAATGAGTGATAAAAGTGTGAGGCTTAGACCAAGTGGCTGCAGCACAGATATTGTCAAGAGGTAACTTGGCTTGAAAAGCCAAAGAAGTAGAGACTGCTCTGGTTGAATGCGCCTTCACTTTATGCAACAAAGACCTATTAGCAGATGAGTAAGTGTAGGTGATACAATCTGAAAGCCACTTAGAAAGGGTTGTTTTAGCCACTGGTCTACCTTTTCTGGCTTCAGAGAATGAAACAAAAAGTTGGTCTGACTTTCTGAAGTCTTGTGTTCTGTCCAGATAATATCTAAGCTGTCTGTGAACATCAAGTTTGTGCAGCATGTATTCTAAATTGTTGGTATGGTTGGGGAAAAAAATGGGCAACTCAATAACTTGATTTATGTTTGTCTCAGAACATACTTTAGTCAAAAAAAGAAGGGTTAGTCCTAAGGGATACTCTGTCAGAATGAAAAATCATATAGGGAGGCTTGATAGATAATGCCTGAAGCTCTGACACTCTGCGGGCAGAAGTAATGGCCACTAGAAAAATAGTTTTCCATGACAGGAACTTGAGCTCACAAGATGATGCTGGTTCGAAGGGAGAAAGAATAATACAGGAAAGCATGAAATTCAAGCTCCAGGGAGAATAAGGAGTCTTCACTGGAGGTCTCATGTCAACAGTACCTTTAAAGAAGGCCTTGAATAACTGGTGTTGCATAATATTCAGTCCATCAATACCTAGATGGAAATTAGATATAGCTGCTAAATGGACCCTAACGGTAGCAGCTGCAGCTCCTTCATGAAAAATCTCGGTTAAGAATTCTAGAATGGATGACAATGGAGCTTGGTAAGTATTAAGGTTTTTGTTAGAAGCCCAAATGGAAAATCTTTTCCACTTACTCCAATACAATTTTCTGGTGGAAGGTTTGTAGGAAGCCAAAAAAATTTGACTCGTGTCATCTGAAATATTATGAAGCCTGGCTATACTGGGAACTGGAGCAGCCAAGCAGTTAGCTTCAGTGACTGCAAGGAAGGATGGAGGTCCCCTGACGGGTATGTCAGAAGGTCTGGAACTGAGTCCAGGGTCCATGGATCCTCCAAAAGATGATGGTAAAGAAATGGAAACCAAATCTGCTGAGGCCAGTGAGGAGCTATAAGAATGACAGTCCTTCCCAGCGACTTCGCTTTCTGTAAAAATCTGGGTATCAGTGGAATTGGGGGAAATGCATAGAGGAGACCCGGGGGCCAGTCGTGTACAAGTACATCCCACTGGGGTTCTCCCAGAGGGGGGGATCAGGGCAAACTAGCTTCTGCATTTGGGGATGATGTGGCTGGCAAAAAGACTGCAGCAAGGCTGGCCCCATTTGCGGAAAATCCTGTCCGCAATCTCCTGTTTGAGGGACCACTCATGTGGCAACAATATTGCCCTGCTCAGCTTGTCCGCTATCAAGTTGGATCTCCCCGGGGTGTGCATTGCCAACAGAAAGTGCTGGAATGACACAGCCCACTGCCAAACTCTGATGGCTTCTCGGCAAAGGGGGTGAGACTTGGTCCAGCCCTGTTTGTTCAAATACCAGACCACTGACATGTTGTCTGTCTGTATGGCAATTGTCCCTAGAGGGAGAGAGTCCCGAAAGCACTGCAACGCCAGAAGTACCACTCTCATCTCTAGGACATTGATATGAAAATGTGATTCTTGATCCGTCCATGTGCCTTGGGCAGTCTTTCCCTGAAAATGCCCCCCCCCCCCTCAACCTATCAGGGAAGCGTCCATGGTCACAGTGGCTACTGGAGGGGGAAGTACAAAGGGGTGTCCTATTGTAACATGTAGAGACATCAACCACCACAGAAGAATCCTCTTGCAAGAGTTTGTAATCAGAATCATATGGTTCATTGGCAACTCCTGGTAAGACTACTGAGTGAACAGGAACCACTGAAGAATCCGCATATGCATCCTCGCCAATGCAATGGCTAAAATTGCTGTCGCCATAAAATCTAGTACTTTCAAGACCTCTGCGTCTGGAGCTCTGTTCTTTGAAACCAGTGATGTGATGTGTTGGCGAAGAATTGATACCCTTTTGACTGGAAGACGTAGAGTGGTGGTTGAAGTGTCTAACTCTGCCCCTATAAAGACGATATGCTGCAATGGCGACAAGGCAGACTTTTCGAAGTTGAACGTAATGTCTAAGTGGTTGCAGAGTGTCAGAGTGGATTCTGTTGCCTGAATCAGTTGATGCCTGGTGGTGGAGGTAAGGAGACAATCGTCTACGTATGGAAACACCTGGAATTCTAGATGCCTCAAGTTAGCCGTGACCACTGCAATACATTTGGTAAACACTCTGGGGGCTGTAGTGAGACCAAAGGGCAGGGCTCAAAACTGGTAGTGACTGGTTCCCAGCCGGAAATGCAGATGATCTCTGGATGGTCTGGCCATTTTTATGTGGTAGTATGCATCCTTGAGATCGATCGAGCACATCCAATTGTCCTTCCCTAAAAAGGGGAGTATGGACTGAAGCATGACCATCCAAAACTTCTCTTTTTTTACAAATTGGTTCAGTTTGCTGACATCCACAATGGGTCTCCAGTCCCCTGTTTTCTTTGGAACCAAAAAGAATCTTGAGTAAGTTCCAAATCCTGTTTGGTCTGCTGGGACTGCTTGGATGACTCTTTTTTCTAGCAACTTGCGGACCTCTATGGTTGCTTGTTCCCTGTAACTGGGTAGAACGTCCGGGATTCTCTTGACGGGAATAGGTGGAGTGGAGAACGGTATGAAATACCCTCTGGAAATGATGCTTTTTACCCATCTGTCATTTGTGATACCTAACCAGGCTTCTGAGTACAAAGATAAGTGATCCCTGACCACCTCCAGAACAGGACAGTTGGGTCTCCTCTCACGAGCGCTGATAGGGTTGGCCAGAACAATGATCTCTGTCACCCTGGTGTTGTGGACCTCCCTCTGCTGCGAGGGTGGCATCTTCCATTATTACCCCCTCCTCTGCCCCTGGAGGGGGGTTCTCCACGTGTGTCCTGAAAGGCTCCTTGGGCTTTCCGGAACCACATCTTCCCTCCCCTTTGGCCTTTGGGAAAAGGCCGAGTATGGATGGAAAAATGGACTTCCACGGCAGACAGAGTCTTTCCCTCCTATTCACACCTGGTCAATGTTTCCTTTACCTTTGGCCCAAACAAGGATGAGCCGTCAAATGAGGTGTTTACAAATGAAGACTTGAAAGACTCCGCAAAGGAACAGAGGTGCATCCAGGCATGCCTGCAAAGAGCAATCCCTGTACCTGCAGCCCTACTCAAACCATCAGCCGCACATGATATGAAGTGCATGGACGAGTTCACAATGGAATTAAGGGTAGCAAGCTGGGCCAAAACTTTGCCAGAGATGCCTGCAGCTACAGTATCCTGAAGAGAATCTCCCAGCTCCTTAAGGAGATCTCTTTGCAGTCTGGTAAAATGGGTCAGATAGTTTAGTGATCGCAGAGTGAAAGTTGCTGAACTGAACATGCATTTCCCATATCTATCCATGATCCTGGACTCTCTGTTAGGAGAATGGATAGACGCAGATGTTTCTGACAATTCCTTCTTTGTGGCCGCCGCCACCACCATGGCATCAACAGAAACTCCTTTGGACAGAAAGGATTTATCGACTGGGGCAGAAATAAATTTATTAGGCCTCCGAGGGACAGGCTCCATGGACTCCGGCGACTCCCACGCCCTATGAGAGACCAATTGCATAAGCTCATCGTAGGGTGGAGACACCCAGGAGGTGGAAGGTTGAGACCCAAAAGCCTTCAGAAGAACCGATTCGTCCTCAGTAGGGCTTTTGGACTGCCACTTACCCCTCTGCTTAAGGATTTCAAGTATCTCCGCAAAGGAGATATCCTCAGAGGGGGATTGAGGGGACCCTTCTGACTCCTCCAAGTCGGTGTCAGATGTCAGGGAGTCCTGTGGAGAGTCCAAGTGCCTCCTCTTGCACAGTCTCTTTCTGGGTACTTCCTCAGTGGGGACTCCT
The DNA here is from genome assembly GCF_019279795.1 of Protopterus annectens. Lineage (NCBI taxonomy): Eukaryota > Metazoa > Chordata > Ceratodontiformes > Protopteridae > Protopterus > Protopterus annectens. Next base: position 295,117,949 of record NC_056750.1, on the reverse strand, counting down.
GGGAAGTCTCAGAAGAGCAGGGAGCACCCAGTGGGGCTACCTGAGGCTCTGGGTCTCTACCCTTGGGATGATCGATGGTAGCAGAAGTGGACACAAGCACTTTAAGGGAAGAAGAAGCCAAACCTGATGATGAGGATGTCTTTGGAGACAACACCTGCCTCATGGCTTTGAAAGCACCACGGCTCCAATGAGAAGGAGTCGACAGACACGAAGGGATCGCGATCCCCTTCCACACTGATGCCGTGGGCTCTGAGCCCAAGGTAGGAGCTGAGCTCACCCGAGCCGAAGCCCCAAGAGGAAGAGTTGGCACCAAGTCAGTGCGACTATCCTCCCCGGATCTGACAGGGGAGCATCACCTCCTAGGGTCCCCGGTCGGCACCGAGGATGTCCGAGCAGATGCAGCCAATGATACTGGAACAGCCGTCGGCTCCAAGGGTTCTACAATCATCAAGTTGGCCTCCTCTGGCTCCGAAGGACCGGTACGGCTTGGAGGAGGAGTAGTCAAGTCAGGAAGTGTGGTCTTCAGTTCCGATGCCCAGGTCAGAGCCGACAACAATTTAGCTAGGCCTGGTGCCGTTAAAAGCTTCTGTACCAGTCGATCCATGTCCGAATCAAAAAGGCTAACCGATGACCTGGAAGAAAGCACCGATGGTGCCGACTGGAGAAGTGGTGAAGAGGGAGTCTCAGAGACCGGTACCAAGCCAGAGTCCCGGCTCCAAAAAGAACAGACTGTCGGCTCTGAAGGCTGTGGAGCCGAAGTCACAGAATACTCCACTTTACTTGATTTTTTTGATTTAGACTCCGAGGAAGATTTTGAGGATTTTGATGATTTGCTGGCCCCATCCTGGTCAGACAAAGCTTCTACAAAGGGGTGCTTAAGTATACCTTGATCTAGGAGTTTCCTCTTCCTCTCAGCCAGCACCCTAGTAGAAAAGGAGTGTCAGATACTGCATGACTCCTGAAGGTGCACCTCACCCAAACAATAAATGCACTGAACATGTGCATCTGTCACCGACATTTTTTGACCGCAGGCTGGACATTTTTTGAAGCCAGTCTTCAGATGTTTCTCCTTATCTTCAGACATAATATCTAATTAGAAAAATAACCACTATAAGACTATCAACAACTTTGACAACAAATGCCTAAAGGGCCACTCTAAATATAATACAATAGAGAATAAATATATTCTCCTAACTGTTCTAAACTATTCCAAACTATTAAGGCCGACGCCAAGAAGCAACAAGTCACGCAAAATGTAGCAAGTTATAAAAGGGAAAGGGGAACACTTTTAACAGTCTAACTCTATCTAAGCAATAGATATGTAAACATATACAAGAGAAATATGAAGAAAAACTTGCAAATATGTAGAAAAACCCACAAAAAGTCTCGAGCAACACTGGAAACCAAGAGATCAGTGCCGCTGCAAACTAGATCTGAGGTAATTCCAGCAATGCATCATGGGATAAGGGGCTTGGTCTCGAGCTACTGGTAATCTTTGAGCTTTGCTAAACGGCTGTGTCAGAGCCGAGAATCAGCTCCGAACCCATCTGTAAAGAATGAATGGCGAGATTGAAAAACTTCACATCTGATGGCTCAAAGAGAGGCAGCATAAGCTTTTCTAAGACAAAATTAAGATCCTAAGGAGGTGGAACTGGTTTCCTTGGTGGCCTGATATGAATGATACCTTTTAGAAAAAGCTTGACTTTCAGTCCTGAAGCCAAAGGAGAGGCCATAGCCAGACAAGCAGAGATGGCTGAGAGATAAGCTTATACTGAAGAGAAAGATAATCCAGTCTTCAGTAATTCTCACAGATAAGACAAAACCACAGGAATATCCACAGGCGCTGGATGCAGGTTTTGAGAAAGATACCAGATGGAACACTTCTTCCATTTGGATAAGCAGGATTTTCTAGCATTAGGTTTCCTGGCCTCCTGCAGAACTTTCAGCACGTCCTCAGAAAATAGGTGTCTGAAAGGAATCAAAACCCTATCACCCACAGTGTCAGATGAAGAGTCGACATTTGTGGGTGCATCAGGGATCCCTTGTCCTGTGTGAGTAGATCCACCCTGTGAGGTAATTTGTGAAGACTGCCTTTGACTAAAAGCAGAAGAAAGGAGAACCAATGTTGTCTTGGCCAAAAGGGAGTCACCAGCAAGAATTTTGGTTGGTTCTGTTGAATCTTTAACAGAACTTTCTATAGAAGGGGGAAGGAGGATAGGGCATCCACCTTCCATGCCACAGGATAGGGAACTCTGACACAAAACTTTGAAAGTTGTCTGTTCAGAGGGGAGGCAAAACGATCTACTTGAGGAGTAGCTCACCGGTGAATAATGGGAAAAATACATCAGTGTGTAACATCTGCTCATGGGATTGAGTCATGGACCTACTGAGTGCGTGTGCCACAACATTCTGACTGGAAGGAATGCAAATTGCCTGAAGAGTTAGCTGATACTGAGTAGCCAACTCCCAAGCCATGAGAGCCAACCTGCACAGGAGATATGACTTGCCCCCCACCCCTCATGTTGACATACTAAAGAACAGTGGTGTTGTCTGTGAACCACTTCAGAGGCCCTGGAAGAAAAACAGGATGAAAAATTTGCAGGGCCAAAATGAGAGCTCTCATACCCTTTAAGTTTAAATGTTCCTTCATTTGGGAAGGAGACCACATGCCTTGAACCTTCCAAGAAGTGAAGACTGCCCCCACCTAGTGTCTGAGTCATTTATGAATAACTCCTGAGATGGAAGACAGGGATGGAGAGAAAGCCCTGGATTCAAGGTAACCCTGTTGAATCCACCACTGAAGTTCTTTTTTCAAGCAAGGAAGGAGAGGAATAACAAAATCCAGTGGATGAATATGTTGCATCCAGACTGACCTGAGGTACCACTGGAATTTCCTCATGTGAAGTTTGGCTAGAGGTAACATGGGAATAGTAGATGCCATGAAGTCTAGAAGGTGGTGGAACTCCCTGGCTGTCAGAAAATGAAGTGGAATAATGGTCTGGAAGAAGGCGGTGAGACAGATGACTTTCTGAAGAGGCACTTTGTCTGTCTGTATTCTGCATCCTAGGAAGACATGGTCTTGTGAAGGAGTGAGAAAAGATTTTTAGAAGTTTATAGAAAAGCCTAATCTTTTCAGAAGAGAAACTGTGAAACAAAGGTTCTCTAACAAGATGTCTGGTAAGGAGCCTGGAGAAGGAGGTTGTCTGCGTATGGAAAGATTTGAATACCCCTGAGTCTGCAGAATGCAATCATAGGAGCTACGCATTTTGTGAAGACCCTTGGTGCCACAGACAGACCAAACGGCAAGGCAGAAAATTGAAAATGTGAGGAAGCAATAGCAAAGTGCAGAAATTTCCTGTAAAAAGGATGAATAGGGATGTGAAGGTAGGTATTCGTGATGGCTAGAGACACCATAAAGGCCTGTGGGAAAATGAGAGGAAGCAGGGCGTTTAAAGAAAGCATATGAAAGGTTGGAACCTTCATCAAGGTGTTTAGATGTGAAAGATCTAGAATCGGTTGCCAAGGACCATCTTTTCTGGGGAAAAGGAACATTCTTGAGTAGAATCCCTTTCCCCTTTCAGAAAAAAGTACTTCTTTAATGGTTCCTTGAGAAATCAAGGTTTGAATCACCTGTGGAAAAAATTCCAGCTGGTCTCTTGGGGGTTGAGGAATGCCACTGTAGGAAGGAAGAGTCTTCCATACCATGAAGTATCCTCTGTGGATAACAGAAAGAACCCAGAAGTTTGGGTGATCAGTTTTCAAGCAGGGAGAGGCAGGAAAAGATGTAAGGATAGGGGGATGTGGCTGCAAAGAGTTTTGCAGTCACAGACTACCTGGCTTGATAGGAAAAGGCTCCTTCTGAACAGGAGAAGAAGTAGAAGACATCTTGGCATTGTAAGGTTTTCTAGCACTCCTTTTACCCCTGGATGGAGAAGGTCTGAACTGCATCCTAACAAAGGGAGTTTTAGAGGGGTAGTTTTTTTAAATTCTGGAACTGGGGACACAAAAATATGTTTAAACTCTTGGAGCTCCTTACCCTTCTCCTGCAAGGACGTAAAAAGTTTTGCAGCTGCAGATGCAAACAAGGCTTGAATATGTAATGGAGCATCCATTATTTTCGCTTTGAGATAATTTGAAAGAGGCTGGAGCCTCAGCCAAGAGTACCTTCTCAAGACAGAGCCAGATGCAGCAGCTTTGGCAGATGCTTCAACTGCATCATAGCCGCATTTAATGGAATGACATATCACTTGAGAAGAAGATCCCAGACTGGAAGAAAGCTGTGACTTAATATCTGACTCAGAAAGCTCTGAAATGAGCTGAGTGGCTTCAGAAAGGAGGGCTAAAGTGTAATTGGTCATATGTGTCTGATAGTTTATAGCCCTTAAGGCAAGAGTGGCTGAAGTATACACATTTTTCCATAACCTTTCCATACCTTTACTCTACTTATCTGAAGGGAGAAGGGAAGTTCAAGACAAAAGTGCTGAAGGCTTATCAGCAGCCACTGAGAATATGACTGGATCTGCAGAAGGGTACTTAAATAAAAACTTGCCATCTTCTAGCACTTTATAAAATCTATTTGGCCTTTTTTGGGTGGGAGGTTGTGAGTCTAGACACTTAGTTGCAGAGGAGAAAGCATCCAAAAATGCTGGTAACACTGGTGGTACTGCAGACAGGGATAGGGAATCAGTCTCTAATGGGTCATCTTTTTTGTACCTCAGAAACCTGAGAGCAATCCCATTTAAAAATTCTCTCATCCTCACAATGGTTTCAACAAAGATAATATCCTCACCTGGAGATTCTGTACCATTTGAGTCCTCCTCTGGGGAAGCGTACCCCAATGGAGAGGAAATCTGGGAAGAATATGCCAGTGACTCCTCACCAGAGGAATCCTCTTCATCTGAGGAATCCTCAATCTTAACTTTTTTGAGGAGAAACTGGAGAAAAGAAAGGAAAAAGGAGAGAAACCCCTGTAGACTGCCTAAAGGCATTAAATAACCCTTGAGAAAAGGCCTGCCAATCTGCTTGAATGTTCCTGAGAAGAAGGAGAAGCATGTTTTGTTTTTTGCTTTTTCTTTAATGGTACATTCAAATGGTGAAAGGTCAAGGGACCCAGTGTAGGCCTACATTCAGTAATGGTGCTCAGAACCTCTTCTCATACAAGGATTTGTGGTATACAGCAGGGGCCTTCTGAAACAATGAGCCTGGGTTCCCCCCATCTGTCCATTGCAGATGTCTGCAATTCCCCTGAGGACGTGCTAGCAGGATTCTTCACGACCTTCATTATGGTACCTGTGGAAGAATCACCTCCTTCCTCCGAATGGGTCTCCAGGCCAACATCGGCCTTGGGAGAGATGTCAGGAATTGGAGGAGCAGCAGAGGCTTCAGCTCTACATTTCTTGGCCTTTTATAAAACAGGCTGACCTGAAGGGCCCAATGTACCTTCCATGACGTCACGAGCTAATTACTTAAGGAATTGGTTCTCTAAGTATAAATTAAGAGAAGAGAGATGGCTGCAAATGGTCTTAGGAACAAATGCTTTGCAAATAGCACAGGAGGTATGGTCATGGCTAGGGCCTAAACAAAAAGGGTATAAGTCGTAGGAATCCTTATGTGGAATTTGCCTTCCACACTGACACTTGCCCTTCCCAGATGACATGTAACCTCAGCAAAACAACAGTAGCACAAAAATTAAAGAAAAAAAAAACAGCGAGGCACTTATCTGACTGCAATCAGCAACTGTGCTGTTGAGCAAACAACCAGAGATGGCGTTAGAAAAGTTCTAAAGATGGTGCATGCAGACATCTACTTTATACCCGACACTGGCCGGGGACCTATGTGCGAAGTCGCACATACTTGACAGTAGCTTTAGACTTTTGTATACTGGCTAAACATTTGGGCCAGCCTGCAGCAAACTCCCTCATGTCATGAATACTGCAACGTATGAGTAGAAGGACATCAAATATTCCAGAAGAATCACATATTTTTTCTGGAAGTCACTAATACATGTTGGAATCCACCATGCTATAATAAGAACTATTATTTAATATCAGACAATGGTTTCACTATAGTAGCTCACATCCATACAAAATACTGTACTTGCTATATCAGATCTTTTGATAATAACATTATCACATTATGTAAGACACTGAAATTCTAACCGTTCTTCATATCTCATCTTTATGAACTTCAAATTCCTGATTTCATACTCATAACTTTTCAAAAATAATGTAAAAATTAAATGCAGTGGTGTGACTGTTTGATCTTAAAGATACAGATTACTCAATTTTATTGTGATTGTTAAGATCTACCATACCACCTTTGCTTGCTAAAACCTATAAATGTACATTCCTAATAAAGTAATGCAAATGAAAAATCAGTTCTGCTTATGAAACACCATAATATGTCATGGCATTCATTGTTATCAAAACATTGTCTGATGATACTGGCCACATTTAATGTTTGAAGTTGTTCATGATATTTGATTTACCTACTGCTTGTTCTTGCCACTATAATTTTAATTACTGTGTTAACTGTTGTGCTAATGACTCCTCTCCACCCTTCTTCTTTCCCCTTTCCCTGATTTTTGGACTGCTGTTCTGAATCATACTGATTACTAACTACTTATTCATATGTACACTTTCTCTTTGCTTTAGGAATAACAACATTTTTTCTGGTAGATTAGGGAGGCCTACACACTAAAATAAATTACTGCATATACCAAGGTTATCATTACTACTTTCTTTCATTTCTCCAGTAAGCTGCAGGAAGGCTAAGCTCCCATTATTATATGCAAAATTAATTATTTTTTTTAGTTTGCCCCACATTAACTCTCTGCTCTTCTAATTCATCACCATTGGATTTGCTTTTATACACAGTTTGATCAAATGTTGCCTTCTTTTCCATCTTTTTTATTAAACTGCTAATATGGATGACATTTTGAACTAAAAATTTGATAATTTTCATCACATTTGAACACAAGCAGCCTGACCTCTTTGAAGCGTACATTCTCCTCCAGAATATGTTTTAAAAATGTTTTATATTGATCAAAATCAAGATGATTACATTAAATTAATAGGAAAAAGAGAGAGAAATATTTCTACTTTGTTCAGGCTGCTCATACTGTTCCTTTAAAAATCTGCCCCCCCCCCCCCCCCCCCCCGGGACAAGAAATGTTTTCCTGCTTTGCCCACGTGCACGTTCTGCGTCTTATTGCATTCAACCAATGAGACAATAGCAAACATGCATGTAAAGATGGCACGATATTTAAGCAAAATGGGTAGGCATATACTCCAGAGAGTGCAGAGAAATTCAGTGTGCTTGCTATATCATAACAGATGTGTTTAAACCACAGGTATGAGTTATATAGGTTCACAAGTAAGTACCAGGCTGGCAGCCCTCGAGTGCCATTTTAAGCCTAGTCAATTTCCCGTTTTGTGCTCAAAATAACCTATCCCATTTGGTTATAGATTGGCCTTACCCATCGCATCACATGGTAGACAATTATACATTAGCCCTTATGAGAATAACCAGGATCAGACCATAGATAATTTGAAGGAACCCACGCACGGGATGAAGCATTTAGGAGCTGCCTATGTCCATTAGCAGTACATGGGGTAGAGATGGGGTAATTTTTTTGTTTCCAATCCATACATTTAAGTTGCTCTTAAATATGGACAGGGGTGAAATATGTGTTATGCGGATGGGAAGACTGTTCCATGGCAGAGGTATCCTCGTGAGATATACCTTTCCCTCCAAACCATTCTGTTGATGTTGCAGAAGAGGTTTAGATCCCTCACCTGAGTAATTCTGATGCCATTTGACTTGCTGATATGCAGTAAATCCATCAATAATGGGTCAGAGGATGCCTTGTATGCCAGACACAGGTAATTTCTTAGCAGTCTGTACGATACAGAGTATAGTGATGGGGATTTGATTCTGTCCATGTAGAACATGTTGTTTAGGCCTTGTATCCTTTTGGTAAGGTATCTCTGTGGGTCTTCAGTTGTTCCATGTGTCTGTACAGATACATGCCAAAGAGGGTATTACATTCAATAACTGGCCTAATCTGGGATGAGTAAAGGGGGACAATGACATCCCTAGATCTAGAAACAATGTGCAATATAAAAGGCCTTTCTTACAACAATGGACATATGTTGGTCAAAAGTTAAGTTACTGTCCACATAAGTTCCCAAATCCTGAACAACTGGGTCAACTACTAGAGGCGTATTGTCAATGTCGTAGTTCCCTGGGGTAGATGACTTCCCAAAGGATACAATAATGCATTTTGTGGCATTTAGTTTGAGTCCATGATTTTGGCACTGATTATTTATTTGGGTCAAACCTGCCTGCAGAATAGCTAAGTCATTTGAGGAATCAGTGGCTGCTCCTAGCTTGCAGTCATCTGTAGACTTACTCAGACAGAGTCCTTTGGTATTGTCTGTTACTAAAGAAAGGTAGATGCCAAACAGGAGAGGCCCCAACACAGAACTCTGGGGGACTCCACTGGTGACTGTCTCTCTGTGGAGGTAACTTCCCCAATTTTGATTATCTGCATTTTATTTATGGGTCAGTTGGCAATCCGGCAAGTGATACAGGGGCTTATTCCCAGTTTATTTGTGTCAAAAGCTTTATCCAGGTCAAGGAATGTGTCTGTACCATCCTGCCTTTGTCCACTGCTTTGGTGACCCTTTTTGAAAAAAATCCACCAGGCTGAGTAAACATGACCTGTCCTTGACAAGCCCAAACTGATTTGGGTCCAGTGTTTGGAGGTTCCCTTTGTCATGACTAATTAGTTCCATGATATTTACTTCCACTGCATTGCATATGAGGCTGGTCAGACTTATGCGTCTGTAATTGCCTTGGTCTGTGGAAAGTCCTCCATTATGCAGGAGAATGACTGTAGTTGTTCCCCAGCTCAGCACAAAACCTGTAAGGAGGCTGAGAGTGAACAGTGTTGTTAGGGCTGTAGATAAATTTTGCTTCATGTTGTTTGAGATGCATCCAGGGATATTGTTAGGACCCACTGATGCAGTATTTTTAGCTTTTGATAGCAGTTTTAGAATTTGGTCTTCTGTGATAGCTGAAGCAAACCAGTTTCAGGTATAGCTTGAGGGACAGATGGAGGGGAGATGGGTAAAGTTAGAGCTAAATTTATTGCCCAGTAGGTGCAGTATACCTCCAGCCTCAGTGTAAGTAACATCATTCAGAAATAGCTCAGCACATTGCTGCTTTGTGCTTTGAGATTATGAACATAACTAAAAAATGCCTTGTGACTGTCTTTGGCTTGGGTAGCTATATTAGCCTCAAACATGGCTTTAGTGGATTTTATTACACTTCTGAGATGTTTGCTTTTTCAATGACAAAGGCTCTAACGTTATGGAAATTATTATTTATACTTTTGGTCAAAATTCTTTTCTTTTATTATAAATCTACTTGATATTATGGTTCCACCATGTGGGTTTGTTTCTGGAGTTTTCCCTGCACTTTTTCCTGTGGGGTACTGCTGCATCTATGCAGCTGTTTACATGCTAATATAATGTGGTGGCATATGTTTCTGCACATTCGGTGAAGCTAACTGGGTTTGGAGGGGAATTGAAGTCTGCCAATGTATCAGTTATGAGGAAGTAATTTGTCTTAAAGAAATTTCTAAAGGTACATAGGGTAGAAGGGAATCTCTAGTTTCAGTTTTAGTTCAAAGGAGATGGGTTCATGGTTAGACCTAACAAGTGATGAAGATATGCAAAAGATGGAACAAAATACTCCAACATTAATAAAGACAAGATCCAAGACATTATTTCCCGTAGTGGGTACCCTGACTAATTGTTACAGGGAAATTCATATTGACAAAAATCCAGGAATCTCTGTGTTCCTGTGCACTAGTGGTGGTGTAAGTTTCCCAGTCTATAGTTGGATAGTTTGGATCACCTAGGAAAAATGATATTGGGTTTAATACTTGAGTGATTCTAATTCCTATAGATAAGCATTGTGGCTTTCTTTTGTCATAGAGAGAGTTATTGGACCTTTCTGATGGTTGTTTGAACATGAAGAAGCTCTAATGCATCATGCTGCTTTATCAGCCTTGAGATCCCTCCACCTTTTTCCCCTCCTGCACTGTAGCCGGTCTAAAAGTGTGGAAGGTGTTATCGTCCTGCACAGCCGGAGTGCTCTCCACTATTATAAGCCATGTCTGAGTCACTACACAGACATCGATGTCCTCCAAGATGAGAAATGCTTGTAGGCAGTGGAGTTTCTTGTTTAGGCTCCTAGAATTGATCAGTAACACCTTCATTGTTTTGTTACATTGGTAGGTTTATCAGGGTGGCAATGACTGAAAAAGGCACTATGGGGGTGGACAATGTCTTTGCCAATAACTGAAACTCTAGAGGGAACAGATGCATGCAGGCCATCCCTTGAGAAGCAGCATTATCTGTTGATCATATCCCCCCAGACTGACAAATAACAGACACTATATGAATGACACCAAAACTAAGCCAATTACTGATGTTGATTATGTTTTGCTCATATCACAAAATCATCCTTGGAGAAGGTAGACTACTGCTCAGTGCAGGGCTCATACCTGTCTTGGACACACAGTTTGAAAGCTCCATCATGTCTCTCTTCATATAGTCCATTGAGATACACCTCAAGTCACTGGCACAGGCATGAACTATGACAGAGTCATACTAGTACTTGTTGTTCAAGGACTTGAGTGCGAGTGTGGTCTGACGGATCCTGGCACCAGACAATAAAATAATCTTCACTCTTTCCTTGCTCAGTCTGGTAAGAGGCACATCTGTGTGTCTTACAATGGAGTCACCTTAACAAGAATGTTTGGTTGGGTTGATGCCTGCCTAAGGGGCTCAGCATCTGTGACTTTGGGACTCCTTGTGGTATGTGAGGAAGTAGGCTGAGTGTGCTTTTTGCCTGTGTTGTGTTTTGTAGGTCTTTGAGGTTTAGGCAAGTTAATCTTTAGAACCTCAGCATATGACAGATTATGTGTATTGTGATGGCCTTGGAGATGTGTGATGTATCGCTAACAATTTTGGTATCTGACTTTACTGTGTGTAACAACTTTGCCTCCAATGATATTATATATGTACATCTCTCACACACTGTGTTATGATGTTTGAGTACTAGACGACCTTCAGAAAACATGAGACAGTTCTTATACTGTCTCAAGACACCCATCTCAATCAGGCTGGCTAGAGACATTGTGGGGAAGTGCTGGTCCATGATGCTGACAGGAATGACTCTGGGGCCAGGGATAACTATAACTGCTTAAAGTTCAGTTTTAGAATAATGTTTGGGTGGACTTACTAGTGAGTATTTAAATTTTAATACAAAACAGCTTATCTGGAAACCTTCTTCTGCCACCCGTAAGATCCAGTTAATTAATTATAGTATAAAACACTTGCTAATTTGATACTAAAATCAGTGCAAGCAGAATAAGCACACTCAATATTATGCAATTTTATCAATGGTCTTTAAGCCGTGGTGGTGGTGCTGCAGTAGTGTTGTCACCTCACAGTAAGACGCTGTCCGGTTTGGTTCTCAGCTACAGCGTCTTCTGCGTAGAGATATGCGTGAATGGGCGTACCTTCGTTGAAGGTTGTACGTCAGGCCTGGCAAGCTGGTACGTAAAAATCAACTGACAATCATTAGCAGACCGGAGTTCCGCTGTGGCGACCCCTAACCGGGAAAAGCCGAAAGACACAAATCAATGGTCTTTTAGCCTGGTGAGTAGTTTAAGGGAAGAGATTTTGCAAAATGATACTTATATGCTTAATGTAAGCAGCCAATAAACAGAGACAGGGAGGGAGGGATTATACTGTCAAATTATCATAAGGAGCAGGCAATGACAGATACACTGGGTTTAAGAGCACAACTACAACAGCTTGGGTGGGAGGGAAAAAATTAGGCTCTTAGCTCTGTGCTGACTGGCCTAGAACTGCCTTAATACGAGGACAAGTCCTGAACTAGCCTGACATACACTCAGTACATAAGAATACTAGGGTTTAATACCAACAGTTAGTTCACTTAAACAGCAAAATGCAGTGCAACTATGTTCTGGATTTACTAATATAAGCTTAAATACCCTAGCTAAAGCAGATTCCGACTGTTAAAATAAATTTAAAATCAGATCAACAAATGAAAACACATCTTTCTTTCTCTATTAGTGGAACTACTACAATGCAACAGCAATAGTTCCATTACACAGAACTATTACAATGTGACAGTAATTTAAAAGATCACAGCAAACAGCAACTTTGAAATTCTTAGGCCCATAGCTTGAGCTGACTGGTCTGGAACTACCTTAATGCAAAGACAAGTCCTAAACTAGTCTGTCACAACTTAAGACACTTACATAGCAAAATGCAGTGCAACTATGTGCTGCCATTACTAATATAGGCTTAAAGACCTTAATAAAACAGATAAAGACTGTTAAAATCAATTATTTAAAATCAGATCAACAATTGAAAACACTTTAATACATCTCAACTGTACAGATTTTTGCAGAATGTCTAGATTTTTGCCTCATATTTTTGGTCCACTTTTCATAAAATTGTGGTATTCTGGCAAAATAGTGGCAAATCATTTAAGATTGAAGCTAGAAAATAATGACAGACATTTTACTTTCAGGCTTCATACTCTTCAGAAAATTCATGCTAATGCAAAACCTGTTATTCTATCAACTTTCTAAGTTTGCAAGAGCAATATAGGTTTATAGGTTTAGGTTTATAGATTAGTACTAAGCTAACTGCTCTTACGAGCCATTTTAAGCCTAGCCAATTATCCCTTGTAAGATTCAAACCCTGCACCTTATGCTTGCAAGGCAAGCACCTTAACCATTAGGCCACCCTCCCCAACCCTTGTCTCTATTTTTGGGCCTTTCTCTCACTTTTATTTATGTCTTTGCTCAGATTTTTGCTCTAAGAGGTTGAGAGGTAAGCTTATCTTTCTTTCTCTGTGTAATGGAACTATTTCAATGCTACATTTTTTACGAACATGTAACATCATGTAGGTTTGAGCATTCATTATGAGATGGACAGCAGTGTTCCATAATGTACAGCAGAATGGACCAGAGAACAAGCATTAAATGCAGCAGCAGAAGGTAGAGCGTGTGTTAATTCTTTAATTTCACAGGTGTGTGTGTGTGTGTGTGTGTGTGTGTGTGTGTGTGTGTGTGTGTGTGTGTGTGTATCTATAATGCCCTAGTTAGGAAGAGCAGCCTATTTAACTGATTTGCTCAGGCTCAACCCCGGTGCCTTGACTACAGGAAGCAACAGCCTTAATCCCTTACACCAACTGTCACTAACTTTTTATTTGGTAAATCACTAATGATTACATTCCATTTCAGTGACATACATGTTGATGTAAAACACATTCTGATAAAATTTTTAAGTGATTTAGAGTAGTCTTCTTTTATCTGTCTCCATTTTTGCAGAACATGTCTGATTTTGTCTCATATTTATGCCCTGTCCTTGAGCAGGTCAGTTAACAAGACAGTGCTTTGGGACAACTAGAAATGTGGGCTAGGATCCTCAGTCGTTCCTTGGACTGCAAGCTTAGTAAGTAATACCTATGGTTTTGGGATTTGGCATAATGGTTAAGGTGTTTACCTGACAATTATAAGATAAAGGTTTGATTCTTATCTCTGAAAGCTTGCCTCAACTTAAAAAAAGGTTTCCTGGGATCATTAGCCTAGTAATTACATATGAATCAGAGTAGTAACTGTAAATGAAGGAAACTGGTAATCATTAGATGGACCACATTCTTTGGATTTAATCCTTGGTTTTCTTAATGCTGACAATGTGCTTATTATGCAGATGCAAATAAACTGGACAACATAAAGGCTATGAGTTTAATGTTAATATTTTAACTATATATACATTTTTAATTCAGCCTGATTTTTTTTGCAGGCACACAGATGTGAAATGCACTGTGTTTGGTCCACAACAGTTTGTCTAACACTTAGTACAGATGAATAAGGTTATGCACTTGCAGTAGTACATAGTTTGATTCCTTCAGCCTTCACTTGTGTTCTGTGACTTGGTCAAGTTACTTAACCAGGTAGTACTCCTGGGCTGCTCCTGAAAAAGGACACTTGTCAAGTCATCTGTCCCAGGCTGTTAGCAAATGTGTTACACATTTGTCTCTTGAATTCCTACACCCTTCATGTAGATGTTAATTAGTATTTCACCACATGCTACACCAGCATGTATCTTGCAGTTTAATGGATTAGTCATGGTACGTTTGTTTTCGATGTGCAACTGTTTTGTTTAGCAAATGGCCATCAATGTTTATGCTATAAAATATTAAATACCTTTTAAACTTAAATCCACATTTCTCTAATCATTACAAAAGTTGAAAAAGATAGTATGCACACTGACACTTTTGAACAGTGTTTATGGTAACTGCAGAGAGACAGAGAGAGAGAGAGAGAGAAACATGAAATGGGGCATTGGAATGGCTGGGGGTGCTTGGTCCATTACCCTGCCTAGGGCCCCTTTTGACCATGATCCCATCTTATGCCATAATAAGACTTTAGTACTAAGGAACAAACCAAATATAACTTTTCAGAAAAGTGCATTACTCTTTCCTTCATTTATTTCTTGTAACAGAACCTCTTCTTGAGCCACATGACTGTACTGTCAGGGATAACTATATTTTAAAGGATTTCTAATAGGCTAAACCACTAACGTTTTGCTCACCATCAGCTGTTCTTGTCAAGTGACTGCTATTCACAAAACTACTCTTGATTAAAAGAACCAGTCCTATGTCTGTTTACATGTAGCAAGTTCATTCAGCACATGCTAATCTGCAGCAGCAGTGGCATCAATAATACACTGTAAGTAAACATGTCTAATCATTAATGTGTGAGATTATAATACTGATAAATAATGGGTATTGCTGGAATGGGAACCAAAGGACTAGAGCACATACTCAATTAAATTAATTTAGTGCTATAACGTAAATTGTAAGACCAGCTTAATATAAGTAATTATTAATAATTAATAATAATAATAACTCTGCAGTTCAAGTTTAAAATTAAAAGGGACAGCTTAAAATTAAAAGGGCAGCTAAAGCTTAAAACTAAAAGGGACAAACAAACATATATTTAGGAAAGAGTGATTACTTGAATCTTACCCACTTTCTCTGTACTACTTTTCTGCCCTGAACAGCACATTCACATTGTTTCTGTATTCTCATGGCCCGGATGGACCCGCTCCATTCGCCTCACTGTGCTCATCTCACTCCGCTCCCCTACCCTGCCCCCAATTCCCACCTGCCCCCACTACACCTATATTTATTCTCTCCCCTCTTCACCTGACCAACCTCTACACCTATCAACTACCTCAAATCATTCCACCCCAACCACACTCCCAACTAACCTCCCCACCCAATAAGCACACAAAGTACCTAGGATCCACCCCACTAAACCCACCCCAGTTTTTCAACCCACAATACTTCTAATACCCAAGCTCTACCTAGACAAATCATGCAAGGCATAGTACCACTCCTACTACTAACTCTCACCACCCTAGCCTACACTACATCCATACATACTAACACACCATTAAACAACAATACCGTCCACACAACTCATACTTTCACACAAACACTGACACAAATGTCCTCATCTGTTCCACATTATTTGACAGCTCAATATTTCATATATATATATATATATATATATATATATATATATATATATAAAACACACACCACACGACTTTTCAGATGAAAAATGTCACGTAGATCTAATATAGAACTAGCACACTCAATTAAACACAAACTACTCCTTAGAAAATGGCTACTAATCTCAGGGGCAATACACTCTAACCCAGATCCATGCAATACCATACTCTCAAACAAACAGACATCAGACCTACTTATTATTAACCTTAACTCTAGAAATATATCTAACAAACTACATGACTTACACACATTCATAGCTCACTACTCCCCTGATATACTAACCATTACTGAGACCTGGCTAAAACCCAGCACCCAAAACTAAGAAATCCTCCCCCTAGGATATAATATCCTAAGACTAGACAGAGGTCATACGAAGGGAGGTGGAGTTGCAATTCTATTTAAAAACACACTCAACCTCCAACCTCTGCAAACTCCTCTACCCAAATTCCTGAATGCCGAAACATTAGGCTCAGTTTTATTTCTAAACAACACAAAGAGAATCAACATTCTCTGTAGTTACATCTCCCCAGGAAACAACTCTCCCATAATAGAGGAAATCTTACAATGGATAGAGATAACCTGCCTCAGGAAACTATCCTATTAGATGACCTAAATTTAGACTGGCTAGCCTGCAACTCTAACAACCCCTCTAACCATATTAACTTATTTGGGTTCTCACAACTCATTCAATAACCCACTAGAGTGGACAGGAAATCCCCCAAAACAATCAATCCTCGATTGGACTTTAGTAAACTTCCCCAAACAAAATTACCAAGTGGGCTGTCTACCTCATGAGCTTAGTGATCATCTCCCCACATCCCTCCTTCGGAAACATATAAACATACCCAAACCCTTAGTTTATAAGAAAATCAGGGATGAACACAAACTAAACCCACAAATTCTTAACAGTATGTTAAAACAATGTAAATGGCATCCATTACAAACTCTAGAATTAGACCAGGCAGTTGATTTCTTCAACAGTACTTTTACCAATGTCCTTAATACAGTCACTCCCATTAGAAAAATTAGAGCTAAAGCAAACTATGCCCCATGGCTAAGTAGGAGCACAAGAACCTTACTAAAGTCTAGAGATAAAGCCTGGAAGATCTGGAAAAAAAATAACACTAGCCTAGCCAAACAAAATTACCAACAACTTAGGAATCAGACCAAAAACAAACAAAACTTGATAAACATAACTATTTCCTTGGTATCCAAGACAATCACTCCAAAAATCCCCCAATGTTTTGGCAAGCTATCAATTCCCTACTAAAACCTGGCAAAACTACCACTCCAGCTCTCAACACCACCACTAATAATGATGACATAGCTTCTCAATTTAATCATCACTTCACAGAATCTGTTCTGTCATTATCTGCCCAACTATCCAAGAATAACTCTATATCTACCCCAAGCACAAGTCCCGATAATATACCTTCCTTTACTCTCTCACTTGTATCAACCTCTATAATTAAAAAACTCCTCTTAAAACTGAAACCTACCACTCTCGCAGCCGATGGTATACCCACTAACTTCCTAAAAATAGCAGCTGAATCCTTAGCTTACCATGTCCTGTCTCAATTCTTATCAACCGCTCCATACAGGAAGCCTACATCCTTCAGCTATGGAAAGTCTCATATATTATCCCTCTTCACAAAGACGGCAACTCCTTTGACCTCTCAAACTATTGCTGCATTGATATCTTATCTCCCCTATCTAAGCTACTTGCGAAATATATTCACATTCAAGTTATGCATTTCCTGAATTTACATCTCCTCTCCATCACATAGCATGGCTTCCGCCCAAACCATAGCACAACTACTACACTTCTCTCTTTTACTAATCAGGTTAACCAACTTAGAAACAACAACAATTTTGTATCAGCTATATTCTTTGTTCTCTCCAAAGCGTTTGACATGGTCTCTCATACCATACTATTAGACACTCTATCCTCCCTGTCCTTTGCCCCCTCTACTATTGCCTGGTTCAAAAACTATCTGACAGGAAAAAATCTGTCCAATGGCAAGGTGTGCTATCACCTCTGCTGCCAACTACCATAGGCATACCACAAGGCTCAATATTGGGGTCACTACTTTTCTCCATTTTCACCAACAAACTACACAGCTCCACCCAGCATGCCTAACTTATACAGTATGCAGATGATTCAACGCTAATCTGCTTAGCCCCATCCCTAACCACTTTACAAAAACCTACCCAGGAATCCTTCAGCTCCATGAAAAGATGGATTACTGATATTCAACTTATCCTAAATCCCAACAAGACCAAATTACTCCTATTTACCCCCAACAAATCTAAAACCTCTCCTCTTTCCTCCAACATCACCTCCTACTAAACTCCTTGGTGTAGAAATAGACAAAAATCTTTACTTTGATGTCCATATTTCTCAAACCATCAAGAAAGTACAAAAAAAATAGGAACTCTATAAAGATACAAAAGCTTCCTATCAGATCAAGCACAGGTCACCCTAGCCCAAACCCACCTATTGTCTACCCTAATGTATGCAGCACCAATCCTAACCCAGGTCAGGAAATTGGACTTAGACAAACTTGAGTCATGTTACAATAAAATTGCTAAATTTGCCAGTAACTCCGCTTTTAGAAGCCATCACAGTCTAGCCCTAAAGGAACTACAGTAGCTAGAACTTCCTCAATTACTTAGTTACCACCAACTAGTTCTTGCCTACAACTTTCTAAGGAATCCTCATAAAACTCCAGCACTAAACCGACTACTGACCCAAGACTCAGCAAATCGTCTTCTCCATCCTACCAACAAAACTCTCCTCTGTATCTCTAATGCTCACAACACTGCAGGCAAAGCTCTATTCTCTCATTCCATAACTAGAAAGTAGAACAACATCCCCCATAATGTGTCTTCTGCATCATCTATAACACAGTTCAAAAACTCACTTGTCACATCTTATGGATTCTTGGCGCTGTCCATGCATTACATAAATACTTTCCTTCTCTCTATTCCACTCCTTCTTACCTTCCTCTCTACTTCTTCTTACTGTCTACATGCTACAGTGTTGGAGACTCCTCAGTTGACTGCCATCTGGGGCCAAATTTTCTGCAATTTAAGCTTGCTAGGAACAAATCCATTGTAGATATGTATTTCTTGTGTGATTTTTTTGCTTGTCTTATGACCGTTTGCAATTATTGTTTAACTAATGTGGAGCTTTTCTCCTGGGCCTCCGTGTAAATACACTTCGTTCCAGTTGGACTTTCTCGGTCAACAAATGTAAAATAAAAAAAGAAATAAAAAAATAAAATAAAAATTGTTAAATTTGTTAAATCCAGCATATTCCACAAGTAGGATGGAGTGTTAATAGTGCTGGTGGTTGGGGGTTAAAGGATACTCCTTACAAGTCATACAGTTACAGATCACCCACCAAACCTAGTAGTTGCATTGTATGTCATCAGGCTATTCCTGTTACCTGTTTAGATGAGTAGGCTTACCTGTTCCTAACATTCATTATGCCTTTTTATTTGCATGCCTATGCTTAACAAGACTGAAGTTAATGGCAGCTTTTCATGCAGAATCACAACTGGTCTGGTTTATACTGCCATATAGAAATGTCTCATTCTGCATCACTGGCCCACAAAAGTCAATTTGCAACATTATTTGGTATACAGATAAATTGTACTACCATACAGAAAACCAAATGTCAACCAGCTGTTGCAAGAGAACACTTTTTATTAAATATTCTAAGTTGTAAGTTATTAAATAAAAGCTACTGCCCATCTTTAAAAAATACATTCCTAGACAGAAACATGAGGCCTAACCCAGAATGATAAGACATTGTAAAGCTACAAAGACCCCCATATACCTGGTAACAACAGAAAAAAAGCCTTCTATAAAATAGCCCCTGTAGCATGGAATACTTTAAAAGACAAAATACAAAAGCTAACAAACTGACTGTTTTTTGAAAGCTCACCTCACTTGCAAATATAAGTGCAAGGTTACAAGGAACCAGGTTAGATCTGTAGAACAGGCTCCTAAGCTATCGCTCCAAAAATCATACTATATTCAGCAATGTGCAACTATAATGATACAAACAGACAGTTATGCAACAAGTGTAAATAATTATGTAAATGACTTGTGCTATGTCCTTGTATATAATGCACTGATTTATGCAACTAACATTCCTGAAAAGCACTACTATCATAATTATTAAACTGTATTAGTGCTAGTATCCTTGTACATAACGCAATGATTTCTATAAATGGCATTCAGGTAAAAACCTCAAATATAGCAGTTATTGTGTTGGTTATAGAGTGACCAGCTGATTTGAACTGTAACATGGAAGGTAATCTGTTTGTAAGAGTTGCTCTGAAATGTTGTTATGGTCTCCTGGTCTATACTGTGGCTGGAAATGGTCTCTCATCCAATTCATTTCTGGTTATAATCACGCAGCATAACTAATGTTAATTTAGTAGGATAATAGGCAGATGTTAAGTTTTCCATCTGACTTTCAAATGTATCCAGTTTATAACACCTTATTTTGGCATACTCTACTATTACCACTGCATGTACCTAATTTTTGCATTCCTTAAAAGGTATATTTTATGTCTTGCTAATATTATTAATATACCCCTTTTTTAGCTAACTATTGGAGGCCTTGTGACTCGCCTCTACCGAAAATAGGGTATGACATTTAGATGAACTGTAACAAATACAAATGCATAAATGCATAAATTAAATAAGTAAACAAATAACTGAAGCAGGCATATATCTATTGTGTGCATGTCATACGATTTATTTTCTCAAACAAGATTCAAAAGCAAACCGATGATACTATCTACATGGTTTGTTACTATCTTCTCATAACAGAATAATAAGCATAGGAAGTTAGCCTGAGGCACATTGATGAGACGTTAAATCAAGGTCCCATTTGCCTGAGCTGGTGACATTGAATTAATAAAACAAAGCATGCTTCATGATTAATACAGTATGAATTAATTTGAGGAGTTATAGCATCACATTTTTCATCTAAGTATTGCACTTGCATCACTAAAAAATAAAACACAGCAATAGAAATCTGTCTCTTACTTTCATATTTAGGCTTACAACAGAATGGACTATTTGTGAATAGTGAATATTCTTACCTTTACACCTGAAGTTCCATCCTTTCCAGGAACACCATCCACTCCAGGGACACCCTCTTGTCCTTGCCTTCCAACTACACCTCTTGGACCCTGAAGTCCAACTGGCCCCTAAGTGATTAGAAAAATACAAATGATTAACTGCTCTAACAATAAAAATGAATTATACATTTCCAGAGCTACATGATTTCCCAGTACTCACAGAGAATGTACAATGAAATATATAAGACAGAACAGGAAAACCCCCCAGAAGGAGCATATATAAGCTGGTAATCAGACTCATTTGCAAAGTATGCAAGACAAGCACAAGCCGTATTGCATATTTCATCAAACTGCTCAGATTCATAGACTCCCTGTGATGATAGGAGGTACTGCCAGTTATGGCAGAAGAAATAGAGCAGTGGATGCGTAACATATGCCAGAACAGCTAGCTGGAATTTTGTAAAGAATTGGATGTCATTTGTATATCAAACTGATTTGTACAGATGCTTGCACTGAAAATGTATTTGCAAAGTTGTTTATGTTAAAAATGTATCAGTAGTGTGCCCTGTGTGACAGAAATGAAATATACATGTATTACTGTAACGGTTTAAAGGTATATGTTTTAACAGAGGATACTGGAAGAGAAAAAGGTTACGCTCAGTCCCAGCTAACTTTGGAAAATAGCTGAAATTAAATTAGGCCATAAAGATTGTATCTTACAGTTCTGATTGCAGCCAGAGACAATATATCTATGAAAAGCCTGGCTTAGTAGCTCTGTAGGAGGAGTAGAAGTGTTAAAATTGTTTTATGACTTCCAGGAGCTGTAGCAGATCTTAGCAAAGCTCTATGTGTGTGCATTATTGACACATGGGTGCTAAATCCTTGCAGCATCTAGCCAAATAACATAGTGTGAGAACCAGAAGTCAGATGACCAGATGTGATGTCTTCATGTAAACTATCCCAGAAATGATATTTAGATATTATATTGAGAAGTCTCTTAGTCAGACTGGGCAGTCTGTTTACTGAAACATGACATAGAAGGATCCCTCATTTACTTCACCTAACCTTGCTCTAGTAAGTGAACCAGGGAATAGTAACTCTTTAGATTAGTCAGGAAAATATAGTGAGATTAGTTAAGTACTGTTTTTCTGTATCTGTGTGAATCTATTCATCTGTGTTATTTTAATATTTCCTGTGGTTGGAACTCTGGTGTTTACTGTAAATAGATATTCAGTATTTTCATGTTCTTTTATTATTTATTATTAAATATATTTAAACTTTTCATTGTGGCTGGTCCTTTTATAAAATATTTAAGCTTTGAAAGTATTTGCATATATTTATTTGGTGATAACACTGGTCACTCCTGAAAGCCTTGCTGTTTGGTCAACATTACCATTTGTATTAATATTAATTTCACTCAGTATAACTGGATCCTTTTAAAAGCCTTATAATTGACTGGTGGCAGTGAATCTACCTTATAGCCTGGGCAAACTGGTAGAGGGGGCAATATGTGCCAGCCTTTCCTTGGTATGTGTGAGAAAATTAAATCTCAATGAGTGTGTGTGTGTGTCAGCTACTTGAGGCAGGGACACAAAGCACTTGTTTCACAGAGACAGTAGTGCAGGACATGGCTTGGACACTTGGCTGAGGACTTGACCCTACAGCTGTGCCAGTGGGGAGTCTTACTGAGGACCTGGAGGGAGACAGATAGAGAAACCCAGACCCCAGGTTGAGAGTGTTCCCTGTGTGCTCTTAAGTGAAACTGTGCTTGATGCAGAGAGGTCTGCATGTGGAAATAATGAGTGTATCCACTTGTATTTAAGTGAACATCCCTCTCCAATGTCAGTGAGGACACAGGCTCCTTGATTACTGGCCCACACTGGGGACGTCACACTCCCTTCACTGCCTTTTATCACCACTGTGCATTCTACACGGTGAAGCATATGCAAATGCAGTATTCCTTGGGAGGTGCCTTTGCAAATGAACTTTTCCAGCATGTTGACAGTTATAGTACTTGTGTAGTCTTGGATTCACAGGCACCCAAACTATGCAAGCATGGGAAAGGGCATGGTTCCAAAGGCATTAAGAATGTGCCATATTTTTGTGATGCACATGTCTGTCTTCCAGTAGTAGGAATCAATGTGGGATGAATCAGAACTGCTTCACCCTGGACAGATAACTGATGGGTTGACTTCTGTTGTGTGTGTGAATTACACCGTATGTGCATCGGACAGTGTGTGAGTGAGTCCCTCAGTGCCTACATAGGTTCATAGGTAGATACTAGGCTATCTGCCCTAGGGCATTTATAAGCCTAGCCAGAGTGTGTTTGGCTTTCGCCTCCCTTTTAGTTTAGTTAACTGTGCCTCTGTATAGCATGACATGATTGGTTATAATGTGTGTGTGTGTCTGTGTGTGTGTGTGTGTGTGTGTGTGTGTGTGTGTGTGTGTGTGTGTGTGTGTGGGCGTATGTGTGTTTATGTTTGTGCACATGTGCATAAGTGGTTTGGGTATGGGGGGGGGGGGTTCAGTCCCTGTGTTAAAAACAAGAATGATTAAATGGCTTAGAATTTCTCAAGGAGATATGATTGTAATAAACTGGTTACATCTAAGATTACAAAACAAGATAGCTATTTTTTATAAAATGTGGAAGATATCATTATAATTCAAAGATAATACTAAAATATGGACATTATTTGACTTTAACAAACAATGATAATGATTTTGCAAAAGACTGGAATTCAAAAAATCAGTATGCTATGCTGTCCATATTATCTGATTCTGCTTTGTAATTTCTCAGTTCTTCAGCACAAACATGCATAACATCCATCTTAAAATAAAGCACAAACATAGCAGGACAAACTTAACTTTCAAAGTGGTTTATCAAATGCATTCTTCGATGCTGCTGACTAAGTCTGTAATGTTTTAGGTCACAAAAATCATTTTTAAGATGCAGGACAGGGCAAATACATCAGCAAACAAAAGATGAATAAGAGAATTACAAGGCAAATTTTATGAAGGAAATTCTTATCTATTTATGATATTAAAAAAGGCCCTGATCAAACAGATATGAAATACAGTTTGTTTTATAATCATTAAATCCCTCTCTACCAATAGCTATACATAGAGAGAGGGTCAGAAATCATGGAAATAAACTCAATATACACATTGCTAAACTTAACCTCGCAATGTAAAGACAGAACTTTCTATACTGTCATACTTCACAGATCATTACTATTTTCATTACAACTGTATATATTCTCC
Organism: Protopterus annectens; assembly: GCF_019279795.1. Classification (NCBI taxonomy): domain Eukaryota; kingdom Metazoa; phylum Chordata; order Ceratodontiformes; family Protopteridae; genus Protopterus; species Protopterus annectens. Next base: position 295,093,887 of record NC_056750.1, on the reverse strand, counting down.
TAATCCTGTTTCATGGTTCCACTTCTACTCACGTATCTATTTATCTTTTTGTCTTTTTACTAGGAAAATCCAACAGGACCAAAAAAGTGCCCATTTTCAGTGGAGGCCCAAGGAGAAAAGTTCTACAATCACAATCTATCAAAAATCAATTACAGATATTTTAAATTACAAAGTATCATGTAACAGTACAAATCATAGGAGTGAAAAAACATAATGAGAAAAACATAGAACATATGTTTCATAGTAGAGTGCAATGAAAAACAATAACACAAGTTGGAGAAAATATGTGAGGAAAAACTCATTAGTCATATTATTTGTTAGATTAGTATGTGATAAATGAGACCAGAGACAATTCTAACGAGATATTAAAGAGATGTTAGAGATTATATGATAAGAGATCGTGAGGGGAAACTGAATAATGTCTTAGTATGAGAAAGGGTGTTCATATTAGGATTATAGAAGGAAGTAAGGATCGGGAGAAAAGATTATAAGAAGAGTGCAGGGTAGGGTCTCTTCAGGTAGCTTGTCTTGTCTTGGTTCTGTCTAATTGTTTTCTAAATATCAATATGAACTTTACTAATTGTTCACTGTACTTTAGCTGTACCTGTAAAAGGAAGCACTGCTCCCAGTGCATCTAGCCATACCTCTCTACCTCTTAACAGCAAGTAATAAAATTGACCTTTAAAACTAACAGTAGTGGGTCAGAAAGAGAAGAACTTTCGTATTGCTGAAAATTTTGTATTGTTCAAAACAGAAAAGCTTTTATTTATTTTATTTTTAATTTATTTTATATTTGTTTACCGGGACGGTCCGACTCGGTGCATGCTCATTTTCAGTGGAGGCCCGGGGAGAAAAGCTCCATAGTATAGTTAGAATGTTGATCATCACATGCAAAATTTACAATGTTACATACAAGTTTCAAAAGTCAGACAAGCAAGACAGTTTTAGGTAACAGACACAGGCAATACATGTCAAAATAGAGGATTAAGTCTATCAGCTGCTAATAAAGATTCATCCTGTAGTCAAGTAGTTAACTCTCTCTACTTGCTTTTGCCTATTCTTTGAGACAAGCAAGTAATTTAAACAAGGAATGTTTCTGGAGCAGCCTTGATAAGAGGTGTACCGATTTAATACATGACAAAAATAAATACAAATAAACAACCACATACAGTAAGTGATGAAAACATTTCGTACAGACTTATTTACTCAATGAACAATGTTTATAAACAACCATAGAAAGGTCTAACTTTAAGTAGAAAATCAATACATCTGGGAAGAAAAAAAAAATCTGATGGCAAAAATCATGTCTACATCCCTAAATCACAGCAGTTGAGAAATATGTACCTACATCATTACAAAAATAAAATACAACAATCTTCTGTAATTACAGTATATTGACACTGAAGATGGAATAAAAATATCTGACCAATGTTCCCTTGGCCAACAAATGCAATGAGTACAAAGTCTTTCCCATTCTAAGAGGTCACTATATAGGGGAACTAACTTTTCTCAAGGTACGGTAACCTGAGTTCATGATTGCTGGGTGCTGATGAAAATCTTGCTGCATGATGTTGGGGTGGGTGGCTTTTCCTCCACAATAACCCTGTTTCTGAATTTTGCTAGTGATAAAATGGATGACGAACTAATGTTCTGCTCTCATGGGAGACTACAGCAAATATACAGGTCACTTAAAATGGCTTTCAAACAGGACACTGCAATGAGTTAAAGTAGTAGTCGCATACAATCCTCTCATTATCTTTACACCAGTGATTAACATATTTGAGGGCTAAATATTACATATACTTAAAACATTATATGGTGTATGTACTCAAAATCAGCATCAAAATATTCTGACTTAACAGTTTTATCAATGGTATAATATAAAAAAATCCCTAGTTTTAAACGCTACACGGGACTAACCAGGACTACTTCACAGATAAAGTACTGACCATTTCTAAGTGCTTCTCTTCCTGTACGTAGCATATTTTACATTATAAACAAATGCAAAACCTAAAATGCCAGTTAATGCCAGTTACCTGTATGACAATGTAAGGTATTGCGAGCTACGCCAGGAGAAGCAGGGCAGTGGATGTGTAACATATGTCAGCACAGCTAGCTGGAATTTTGTAAATAATTATATGTCATTTATATATCAAACTGATTTGTACAGATGCTTGTGTTGGAAAATGTACCAACAGTGCACCCTGCTAGATAGAAAAATAAATATACATGTATTATTGTAACTGTTTAAATGTACATGTTTTAACAGAGGATAATGGAAGAGAAGAGGTTAATCTCAATCCACCTAACTTTGAAAATAGTTTGAAATTAAATTATCTGGCTTACGCCATAAAGATTGTACTTTACAGTTCTCAATGCAGCCAGATACAAAAAGTCTGTACTAGGAAGCTTTCCACATTGTCTTTGGGGTGAACTAATTGCTACTCTGGAAGGATGGAGGTCTGAATTTGTTGTATGGCTTCCAGGAGCTGCAGCAAATCTTAGCAAGGCTCTGTGTGTGTGTATTATTGACATAAATGTGCTAAATCCTCACAGCTTCTAGCCACTGGAGGTGGCATGGAAACCAGAAGTAAGATGACCAGATGTATGTGATGTCATTCTGTAATCCATCACTAAAAATGATATTTTAATACTAGCTGAGACTGAAGTCTCATTGCACTCTGTTTTCTGGAACTTGACAAGGCAGGACCCCTCACCTACTTCATCTTACCTTGCTCCAGTAAGTGACCAGGGGATTAATCTTTAGATCAGTCAGGAAAATATAGTGAGATTAGTTAACTATTGTTTTTTTTTTTTTTTCTGTAACTGTGTGAACCTGTCCACCTGTGTTATTTCTAACATTTCCTGTGATTGAAACTCTGGTGTTTACTGTAAACAGATATTTTGTATTTTAATGTTCTTTTATTATTTATTATTAAATATATTTAAACTTTTCATTGTGTCTGGTCCTCTACGGAATATTTTAATCTCTGCGAGTACTTTATATGTGTGTGTGTGTGTGTGTGTGTGTGTGTGTGTGTGTGTGTGTGTGTGTGTGTATATATATATATATATATATATATATATATATATAGAGAGAGAGAGAGAAAGGAAGAGATTTATATATATATATATATATATATATATATATATATATATATATATATATACACACACATATATATATTATATTATACATATATATATAAGTATATATATATATATATATATATATATGTATATATATATATATATATATATATATACATATATATATATATATATATATATATATATATATATATATACACACACACACACACACACACACACACACACACACAGATATATTTCGTGACAGCTCTGGCTGCTCCTGAATGCCTTGCTGTTGGTCAAACTACCATGTGTATTAATTTCATTCAGTATAATTGGGTACCCTAGCAAGAGTCTTAGAGTAGCTGGCTTTGGAGTGTATGGTGGCGTAACTACTTTATAGTTTGGTCAGAAGGAGTATAGCTATTAAATCTCTGCCAGCCTTTCCCGTGTGTGTGTGTGTGTGTGTGTGTGTGTGTGTGTGTGTGTGTGTGTGTGTGTGTGTGTGTGTGTGTGTGTGTGTGTGTGTGTGTGTGTGTGTGTGTGTGTGTGTGTACTGTTTGGAGCAGGGACACGAAGCACCAGTTTTCACTTGGCTGAGGTCTCAACTCTGCAGCTGTGCCACTGTGGAGTCTTACTGGGGATGTGGAGGGAGACAGATAGAGAAATCTAGACCCCGGACAGACTCTGTTCCCTCTGTGCTCTTAAGGAAAATTGTGATTGATGCAGACAGCTGCATTTCGAAATATTGGATATATTAATTTTTGCTCCAAGTGAATTTCCTTCTCCAATGTCAGTGGTGAAGATTCAGGCTCCTTGATTACTGGCCTAGAGTGGCGATGTCACATATTGGTGAGCAGTGGTGTGGATATTAACTGAACTTCTGTAGCCTGTAGGCAGTTGTCACTGAAGGGGGGTGTACTCTCAAGCAGCCACACGGTAAACCTTCAGAGTTTCATTATCACAACAGTTTTATTTATTTTTTGTTGGTTTAGGCAGGCAATGATGTCAGCAGAGGATTATGGCAAGCTGACAAAGAACAGTTGGCCAAAGTGTATGAAGCCAAAGGACTGGTGCATGCCAACCTGACTAAAGAGGAAATAATTTCAGCCTTAGTCACAGCTCAGACCACAAACCAGTAGGATAACCACTCTGATGATCAGAATCTGCAGCAAACAGGACAGTTCACCTTTTCCTCAGAGTACTTAAAAATCGGTCTTCAGTTAAAGTGACTTGAACTGGAGGCCAAATGTTTGGAATTAGAATCAGCAGAGAGATTATGGTCTTTGGAGGCTGAAGAAAGAGAGAGACTGTGGAGTTTGGCGGTCAAAGAGCATGAGAGAGTGCAGCATTTAGAGGGTGAAGAAAATGAGAAGCAGCGTCAGCATGAGAAGGAGATACTCTTTGCTAGGGTCATGGAGGTAATAGAGAAGAGAATAGTTGAACCCCAGAAGCAATAAAGGTCAGTAAATTTCTTCCACAGTTTACAGAAGGTGATAATTTTGCTAGTTTTATTCATCTATTTGAAAGGGTACGTAAACAGTATAATGTTGACCAAAGGCTCTGGGTACAGTTCCTGCTATTTCTAAATTGTCTGATGTTGATTGTTTAAACTATGATAAAGTAAAGAAATGTTTACTTGAATGGTTTAAGCTAACACCTGAAGCTTACAGAAAACAGTTTCATCAGCATATACGCAAGGCAGATGAAAGTGTGTTTGATTATACTGTTGAGTTAAGCACTTATTTTTATAGGTGGGTGAGTGGGTGTCAGGTCACCACTTTTGATGGGCTGGCAGACCCTTTGGTGAGGGGACAAGCCCTTAGCACTTTGCCTGAGGACATGAGAATCTGGTTGGTGGACCGCGAGTGTAATTCTATAGATGAGATGGGGAAAAAAGGGGATCTCTACTTATCAAGCAGGGAATCACTGCACAGGAAGGGGATACATAGTGCTTCATATGGATATAAGGGAACCCAAGGTGGGCAGCTTGAACCACTCCAGCAGAATCCACCAATAACAGGGGAAGCCACTAGTTCAAGTACATGGCAAGGATCAAGGGTTAAATTTTTTAAATGTAACCAGTAGGGCCATGTATCATATAGAGGTCCATGGAGACAAAGTGGGGGAGCCAGAAAATTGGAATAACAGTATTACAGTGGTAAGCTATCTAGAGACAACAGGGGTACCAAACTATTACCAGAGTTTATATCTGATTTTAGTGGATGGAAAACAGACCATTTCTATGAGACACACAGCCTCTGACATAACCAATGTGAAGCCTGCAGTGGTCAAAGAGGAGCAGTACTTGCTTGGGCAGTCCACTCCAGTCAGAGCTTTAGGAGGGACCCCATTCCAAATGCCTTTGGCCAGGGTTTACCTTGACTGGGAAGGTGGAAAAGGAAGCAAGCAAGTAGGTGTGTTTGAGGATATCCCTGCAGATGTCTTGATAGGGAATGATTTTGATACTGCAGTACTATGTATGCATGCAGTTACACATCAGGCTTGGAGAAAGGCATGTGAGTCTGCTAGCCTGGGGGATACCCAGACAGACCTCACATCTGAAGCCAGGGTTGGTGAGGTGGCTATTTCAGGGAGGAAGCTACCCTGTAGCAGTGAACCTGAAGATGAGACACAGCTGCTGGTAGGTACTCGTGTTCCCTTTGATAGTGTGACTGCAAGGGCAGAGGTGAGTGATAGTACCCAGGCTGACAGTAAAGTACCACTGTCAGAGGATACCAGACTTCCTGGGAAAGCGAGCTGGGAAGAGTTACAAAGATAGAGTTGAGACAGGCTTAGCTCTCGGACCCTACACTGAGAGGCTTGAGGGAGGTAGCTAGGGAGGTGCCTGATTCTCAAGGAAAAGGGGAGTCTGCACACTGGAATCAAAGGAATGGAAATCAAACCAGACATAGATAAAAACTAGGCAGCAAATGAATGTGCCAAAAAACAAAAGAAACAATATAAGGTGAAGGACCAGGTGAGAAGGCAATAAATGTGGAAAAAACAAATATAGTTGCAACTTTAGAAAAGTTCTGGAAGAACCTCATGTTCATCAGGAACGAACGCAGGAATGGTTAACGAGAGGTGAATTCAAACCAAGAAATGAAAGGTTAATATTGGCAGCCCAAGATAGTGGGTTATGTACACACTGGTTTACAAAGTCCATTGAACATGTGGGAGAAACAGACAAATGTAGGTTTTGTAAAACCGAATTGGAAAAAGTCACTCACCTTGTTGCTGGTTGCAACACACTAATGGCAGAAAGACTGTATAATGAAAGGCATAATAATGTGGTATAACTGCTGCACTGGGGATTGTGCAAACATTATGTTATCAAAGTGGCTGAAAAACACTGGAAACATGAGCCACAAAGCATAATAAAAAATTATGAAGTTTATATCACATGGGATCACCCATTACCAACAGTCCAAAGGATAGATGCTAGAAAACTGGATATAGTGGTCCAAGAAAAGAAGACAAAGCAGCATTGATCATTGAAATTGTCACACCAATTGACTACAGTGTCTTGCGTACAGAGAGACATAAAGTCATAAAATATCAGGATCTGCAGCCAGAAACGAGAGCAATGTGGAAGAAAGATACCCAGACAGTTCCAATAATAGTAGGAGCAACGGGTCTTATAAAAAATAATTTACAATCATATTTAGATATGTTACCAATATATGTAACCCTATATGAACTGCAGAAGGAGTCATTACTGGGCACACTATGGGTGCTGCAAAGAGCACTACGGACTGACATCAAAGAATGAAACAATACTAATTTCATGAATTTTAATCATACTTTGACTTAGGAATGGGGTCCATTCCCGTCATGGTATTAGAAACCCAAAAGACTTGGAGAAATTAAAAAAGGCAGGAACCAAGGGTTACTGTATACAGAGTGGATCCCTGAAGGAGGGCTAGAAGTTGAGGTAATACAGCAATTAGTAGTGCCTAGAGCCTACCATCTGGCACTTCTAGCCACAGCCCATGACATTCCATTTGCAGGTCATATGGGCATAAGGTGTACCAAGAGACTTATTATGCAGAACATTAATGGCCTTGGATTGCAAGGGAAGTAACAGGGTATTGCAAGACCTGTAAGCAGTGCAAAAAGTAGGCAAGGCAGAAGACAAGGTTAAGGCTCCTTTGATGCCTCTGTCTGTGACCAAGAAGCTGTTTCAGAGAGTAGCTATGGATATTGTGGGGACTCTTGAGTATCACAAGCTCCACAGGGAACAAGTATACTCTAGTGGTAGTAAATTATACTACTAGATACCCTGAGGTGGTAACTCTGTAATCAATCGAGGCAGAGAAGATGGCAAATGCTTTGTTCGGGATTATCAGCAGTGTAGGTTTCTGAAAGAAATGCTGACTGACAGAAGTGCCAGTTTCATGTCAGACCTGCTGGCTTGTCTGTGGAAGTGCTGTGAGGTGAAGCATCTAAAGACCATCCCTACCATCCCCTGACTAATGGTCTTGTGCAGAGGTTAAATTCTACACTAAAGACCATGTTACAGGCATTTTCAGACCAGTTTAAGAGAGAATGATATGACTATTTGCCCCATCTGCTGTTTGCATACAGAGAGGTACCCCAGGAATCCACAGTTTTTTTTTCACCTTTTGAGGTGCTGTATGAGCACAGGGTGACAAGGCCTCTTGATTTTATTTGTGATGAGTGGAAGGGTGAGTGTGAATCCCTGTGAATCCCACAAGGAGTGTGTTGTGGAATATATCCTAAACCTCAGTACAAGGCTTAGGCAGCTCATGGGCTTGGTCCAGGAGAACCTGTCAGAAGCCCAACAGCAGATAAAGGTCTGGTATGACAGGAATGCTCGAGCCCGAGATTATGCTGTTGGACAGCAGGTTATGATTCTCATTCCTGTCAGACACAATAAGCTGCAGGCAGCTTGGGAGGGACCCTTCAAAGTGGTAAGGAAGGTCAATCATGTTAACTACTAGGCAGGAGGCAGGGCCCCAAACTGTACCATGTTATTATGATGAAACCTTACCATGCTAGGGAGGCCCTGGTGCTAACTATTTACAGTAGGAAGCAGGAGGAGTCTGAGGGGGATCCATGGCTCTACATCGAGCCAACCAGCAAAATACCAAGTCATTAAGGTGGAACCTAGGGTTGCAGGCATATATGACAGCACAGCATCATGTGGGGGGGGTGCCAGTGCCAATGCAGATGGTCTCTCAAGACAGGGTATGGGTTAATGTATTCTCAGATAGGCTCATTCCTCTCAAGCAATGTTTATCCAGGATCACTTGAGAAACTAGCTTGAGTCTTCAAAGGAGGAGAGGGGGAGACATGATGATGCGAGGTATTGCCACCTATGCCAGCAGAAATAGGGCAGTGGATGTGTTACATATGTCAGCACAGCTAGCTTAAATTTTGTAAATTATATGTCATTTGTATATCAAACTGATTTGTACAGATGTTTGTGTTGAAAAATGCATTTGTAAAGCTGCTTGTGTTAAAAATGTGCCAACAATGCGCCCTGCTGGACAGAAAAAGAAATATACATGTATTATCATAACTGTTTAAATGTACATGTTTTAACAGAGGATACTGGAAGAGAAGTGGTTAATCTCAATCCACCTAACTTTGAAAATAGTTTGAAATTAAGTTTCCTGGCTTAGGCCACAAAGACTGCATCTTACAGTTCTCAGTGCAGCCAGAGACAAAAAGCCTGTACTAGGAAGCTTTCTGCATTGTCTTTTGGGTGAACTAAATGCTACTTTGGAAGGGTGGGGGGTTTGAAATTGTTTTATGACTTTCAGTAGCTGCAGCAGATCTAGCAAGGCTCTCTCTGTGTGTATTATTAACACATACGTGCTAAATCCTGACAGCTTCTAGCCAAGGGGTGGGAGTAGCATGGGAACCATAATTCAAATGACTAGATGCATGTGATGTTATTCTGTAATCCATCACTAAAAATTACATTTTAATACTTGGTGAGACTGAAGTCTCATTGCACTCTGTTTTTTGGAACCTGACAAGGAAGGACTCCTCATCTACTTAATCTTGCCTTGCTCCAGTAACTGACCAGGGAATACTAATTCTTTAGATCAATCAGGAAAATATAGTGAGATTAGTTAAGTATTGCTTTTCCTGTAACTGTGTAAAACTGTCCACCTGTGTTATTTTTAATATTTCCTGTGATTGAAACTCTGGTGTTTACTAAAAGAGATATTTAGTATTTTCATGTTCTTTTATTATGTATTATTAAATATATTTAAACTTTTCATTGTGGCTGGTCCTTTAGAGAATATTTTAATCTCTGAGAGTACGTGTGTGTGTGTGTGTGTGTGTGTGTGTGTGTGTGTGTGTGTGTGTGTGTGTGTGTGTGTGTGTGTGTGTGTGTGTGTGTGTGTGTGTATATATATATATATATATATATATATATATATATATATATATATATATATATATATATATATATATATACATACACACACAAACACCACATATACAGTGGATATAAAAAGTGTACACACCTCTGTTAAAATGCCAGGTTTTTGTGATATAAAAAATGAGACCACAATAAATAATTTCAAAACTTCTCCCACCTTTAATGTGACCTATAACCTGTACAATTCAATTGAAAAACAAACAAATCTGTTAGGGGAAAAAATATAAAAAATTTAAAAAGTACAATACGCTGGTTGCATAAGTGTGCACACTCAAACTAATACTTTATTGTGTATGCACACCCATAAACTAATACTTTGTTGAAGCACCTTTTGATTTAATTACAGTTTTCAGTCTTCTTGGGTACACACCTGCCATCAATTAAAGGGACTCTGATTAACCCCAAATAAAGTTCAGCTGTCCTAGTAGGATTTTCCTGACATTTACTCAGTTGCTTGCTACAGCAAAAGCCATGGTTCGCAGAGAGCTTACAAAGCATTAAAGGGATATCACTGTTGAAAGGCATCAGTCAGGAGATGGGTACAAAAAAATTTCCACAGCATTGGATATACCATGGAACCCAGTGAAGACAGTCATCAAAAAGTAGAGAAAATATGGGACAACGCTGACGTTGCAAAGAACTGGACATCCCTCCAAAATTGATGAAAAGACAAGACGAAAACTGGTCAGGGAGGCTGCCAAGAAACCTACAGCAACACTGAAGGAGCTGCAGGAATTTCTGGCAAGTACTGTTTGTGTACTACATGTGACAACAATCTCCCGTATTCTCCATATGTCTGGACTATGGGGTAGGGTTGCAAGACGGAAGCCTTTTCTTACACAGAAAAACATGCAGGCCCGGCTAAAATTTGCAAAACAATACATCAACTCTCCCAAAAGCATATGGGAAAATGTGTTATGGTCTGATGAGACCAGGGTCGAACTTTTTGGCCATAATTTCAAAAGGTATGTTTGCGCAAAAACAACACTTTGCATCACCAAAAGAACACCATCCCCACGGTGAAGTATGGTAGTGGCAGTATCATGCTTTGGAGTTGCTTTTCTTCAGCTGGAACTGGGGCTTTAGTCAAGGTGGAGGAATTATCAACAGTTCCAAATACCAGTCACTTTTGGCCCAAAACCTTCAAGCGACTGCTAGAATTATCAGCAGTTCCAAATACCAGTCACTTTTGGCCCAAAACCTTCAGGTGTCTGCTAGAAAGCTGAAGATGAGGAGGAATTTCACCTTTCAACATGACAATGACCCCAAGCATACATCCAAATCAACAAAAGAATGGCTTCACCAGAAGAAAATTAAAGTTTTGGAATGGCCCAGCCACAGCCCAGACCTAAATCCAATAGAAAGTCTGTGGGGTGACCTAAAGTGGGCTGTGCACAAGAGATGCCCTTGCAATCTAACAGATTTGGAGTGCTTTTGCAAGGAAGAGTGGGCAAATATTGCCAAGTCAAGATGTGCCATGCTGATAAACTCCTACCCAAGAAGACTGACTGTTGTATAAATCAAAAGGTGCTTCAGCAAAGTATTACTTTAAGGGTGAGCACACACAACAAAGTATTAGTTTAAGGGTGTGCACACTTATGCAACCAGCGTATTGTATGTTTTTTTATTTTTTAATATTTTTTCCCCTAACAGATTTGTTTGTTTTTCAATTGAATTATACACGTTATAGGTCACATTAAAGGTGGGAAAAGTTTTGAACTGATTTAGTGTTGTTCTCATTTTTTTACATCAAAAAAAACTAGCATTTTAACAGGGATGTGTAAACTTTTTATATCCACTGTCTGGCTGTCCCTAAAAACCTTGCTGTTGGTCAAACTATCATTTGTATTAATATTAATTTCACTCAGTATAATTGGGTACCCTTGCAAGAGCCTTAGAGTAGCTGGCTTTGGAGTGCCTGGGGCGGTGTAACTGCCTTATAGTCTGGGCAAATATAGCTAGTAAATCTGTGCCAGCCTCTCCCAGGTGTGTGTGAAAATCAAATCTCAAAGTGTACATGTGGCAGCTGTTTGGAGCAGGGACACGAAGCACTGGTTTCACAGTGAGAGAGAGTGGTGGAGAACTTGGCTTGGACACTCGGCTGAGGTCTCAACTCTATACCTGTGCCAGTGGGGAGTCTTACTGAGGATGTGGAGGGAGACAAACAGCGAAATCCAGACCCCGGACTGACTGTGTTCCCTATGTGCTCTTAAGAGAGCTGCATCTGGAAATACTGGGTGTATCCATTTTTCTTCCAAGTGAACATCCCTCTCCAGTGTCAGTGGTGAGGATTCAGGTTCCTTGATTACTTGCCCAGAGTGGGGACGTCACAACCTGGATGTATATACCTGGATCATGGCAAATGACAATATGAATAGGAGAGAAACAGAATGAAATATAAATGAAAGAAGTCAGATCTTACTTACAGGACTTCCTCGACTTCCTGGTTCACCACGCAAACCACGTTTTCCTTTTAATCCCTTCAATGAAAAAATAAAATAAAATTACTGACAATAAATAAAATATATCTGAAGCCATTACAACTAAATATTATTATATGTAGATTGGCTCTGATTTATTAAGAGACATGAAGCAAATCAGAACTGCCTTATTTGTTAAATGAGCATACGTTAGCAGTCAATTTAGTAATTAATTAGTTTAAAATGAGGAAATGAACATTTTAATGTAAATACTTTTTACCAAACTGCCACCATATTTGAAACTTTTAAAATGTTTAACAGGACCAAACATCACCTCAGCAGGAAAGGTATATTCCTCTCTTACTAGTGCTTTAAAGAGATATTTTTATAGCTTGGACAGGGCTCTTCCAGTTAGATATACTAATGCACTGGTCTTGTCTCTTCTGATTACTTCAGTCCAACAGATGCAAACAGCTCATTTATCATTAACTTGAATATTCTGCTTAACAGACTTCCTCTTTCTGAACAGCCATTCAACAACATCTGCAAGGCAATATTTTCTTTTACAAATGCAACAAAATGGAAAGAAAGAAAATGTCACTGATAACTGAAAGACTCAGGCAAGCAAAACCCTTTTTACCCACTGGCAAATGCTATACTGCAATACTGCACTGGTAGACAGTAAAAAGCACAGCTCAATATGTTCCATCAAAATAAAAAGAAGATATATGAGTAAGCAAAAAAGTGAAAATGAAAAGAGGATTTAAAGAAGTTATGTTTTACCATAACAATCCAACTGTGTTATTGATCTTCACCAATCCTTGACAGTGGGTTCGGTTCTGAACCTCGGAACTGACTCAGCCATATCTTCCAGCTCACTGTCTCCAAACTTTTGAGTCAGGCACTACCCATAATGCTCCTCACAGAGATTACCTCAGATTGAGTTTGCAAAATAAATAGTGTATAGAACAACCAAATTATGGTTCACTATAGATAATACAGAGAAAAAGGCCTTATATGAGTCCTTTATTGAGAAACAAGCCTAGCACTAATCTGATCTACTAAGAGTCTTAGGCTGCAGGATGTTGGGTGGGGATGTCAAGGATTGGTGAAGATCAATAACACAGAGGGAATGTTATGGTAAGACATAACTTCTTTATCTGATGTTGTTAATCTTCACCCAATCCTTGACAGTGGGACACAATCCCTAGCTGCCTTAGCCTTGGGAGGTCTCATGGAAGAATATTCCTAAGCACCATAGAGCCAAAGGATGCTCAACCCCTCAAGACCTGTTCTAATTTGTAATGATTAATAAAGGCATGATGAGAAGACCATGTGGCTGCTGCACAGATGTCATCCAGAGAAGCTCTGGCATGAAAAACTGCTGTCACCACAGCTCTTGTTGAAATGACTTGAATTGGTTTGGAAAGGTGATGTCCTTGAGAATGATAGATGAATGTGATTCAGTCTCTAAGCCACTTAGCTAAAGTAACCTTAGTAACTGGCTTGCCCATACGGAGGGAAGAGAATGCTATAAATAACTGATCTGATTTTCTAAATTCTTTTGTTCTGTGAAGGTAAAAACGTAGTTGTCTGTGCACATCTAGTAAATGAAGGGCATATTCTCCTTTGTTAGAAAAATTAGGGAAAAAGACTGGTAATTGTAGTGAGTGATTAATGTTGGATTCAGAAAAATGATGGATTTGCTCTCAGTGCAACTCTATCTTTATGAAAAATTAAATAGGGTGATTTGCATGATAGGGTCTGCAAAATAAGCCTTAAATAAGAAGCACACCTAGAAGAGAACCTTATGGGGAATCCTTTGCTGGTTGTTCCAGAGGTGAGAAATTTGTTAGATCCTAGGAAAATAGTACATTTGATTTAGGAGAAAACTTCAAAACCAGTGGACAAGAACAAAAATCTGTTTTGCTAAGTTTCTGCTGCAGATATGTGGTATACAGTGTCAAAGAATTTCTCAAGATCTAAATATATAGTCCTTATAAATATACCTTGCCCCATGTTGGAGTATATGTTCCACTGTGAGTAAATGCTAGTGATGGTACTGTAATTAGGATGAAACCCATACTGCCTATTACTGAGAATGTCATCTTTTATGACAATAAAGTCAATAGGATTTCATCATAAATTGTCTTTTCCACAATTTTAGTGAGGCAGCAGAGATTAGAAATGGGTCTAAAGTCTGTAGCTGAAGTGGGTTGAAAAAAAAGATGAGGGAAAATTTAAAACTGTGTGGAGCTATTTTAGTTGTAAGCATTAAACTGAATTGAAAAGCAAGGGGTTTACATCCCCAAGTTTGAAAACACTGGAGTGAACAGTATGGAAGATTGGGCGATAAGAACAGCCAAGTTTATCAAGATGCTTCTGTGTTGTTTTACTCAAAATTATTTTAAAGAAGAAAGATGGATATTCAGTGATCTTGTGTAAAGGAAGGGAAGGGAGTATGTGTGGGCTATTAGCAAGGAAATGGTTCTATTGACTAGAAGGATTGCTAATACTGCTTTTTTCTAATTTGTGACACGTTAAGGTGATGCTTTAGTTTAGTACTTGACTCTAAAATTCTCTTAGCAAAAAATTACAGCCATTAAGGGTCTTCTTAAAGGCCACAAACTACACTTGCAGATGCAGCTGGGTTAAAGGGTGAAAGAGTGAACTTTCTCAACAAGAAATAAGATCTCATAATGCCTAAGCCATAAGGTATAGCATAAAAAAACTTCAGACATCTCAAGCAAGGTAAAAGCTGAAGAGTTTAACTCTGAATAAAAGCTGGAAATATCTGCCAAATGAACATTAATGGAAGAATAGCTGAGGCCAGAGACAATGATCTTGGACAAGCAGGGCAAGACTGAAGGAACACGGGCTGAGAAAGCATTTATGTCTCTGCTGGATACTTAGAGAGAGATGGGTCTGCTTGTCTTGATATGTTTTAATTTGATGGTCTCGGAGAGGAAGGAATGACAGCAACTACTTTCTCACAAAAACTGTGATTACTGATTATTAATGGCACTAGAGAAGCTATGGTGTCACAGCACAAGGGAGTAGACACCTAGGTTGGAATTGCCTAAGGGATGAGGAAGTAGCATCTTGAAGGCTATAGATGAAGTGACTTTTTCGGCAGGAAAAGAGTTGGTAGGGTGGCCCACATTGGTCTGTGCCAGTAAGGGAACTATGAAAAGTTTTGCCTTTAGAAGCTTAGATTTCCTGATGAATCTTGTCTTCAGATACTAATGCTATCAGACACACAAAATAACTAAAGGAAAACTCATTTTCAAAGAGTCAGCTGTCAAAGAAATCTTCATATGAAAAGCAGGGATAAGTTATATTGCAACACTACAAAAAACTGAAAAGTATATTCATTCTTGGCCAGTGACACGTGGCTGTAACTAATTAACAGTAGAAAATTAAGAACAAAATGCAGTATTAGAAGCTGACTGATGCACATTACTGGGTCTAACAATGTCCCAGTTCTCACTAACAGATAGCTGAGCAGTTCTACTATTCCTGACAACTAATGGAGATAGTGTGAGGAATGGTACATGCACAGATATGCCAAAAATACAACTTTGAATATCTAATGAAAAAAATGAAAGTCGTGTACTTACTATAACAAAAGAGCTATGTTGTCTGCTTCCATCCTTTCTCAATGGACGGATCTTCAGATCCAAACTCAGATCCGTCTTCAGCCACTGTATACTTTAGGATCCAAAGATAAGGCTCCTCTAATTACCCATAATTCCCACCTTCCCCCAACATTACCTCAGAACAAGTTTGTCAACAATTCCATAAGCAGTTTCCCAAGTATAACCATGCACTTCTATTCTCATCTGGAAATTAAGGAGCATGTGAAAAAGACCAGGTGATAGGTCTGATGGTCATACCAGAAACCAGGAAAGAAATTAAATCCTTATTTATGAAAGGAGAAAGGAGGGCCATGAGAAAGTAAACTAGACCTTTAAAAGTAAAGATGCAGTCCTACAACAGAAAGAGTTGATTTTGACAAAACTGTGGCAGTAGAACAAAGTACTAAAGTGGGAGACAGTAGTCTGCTTGTGGAAAATGATTATTCACTGTATACCAGGCAGAAGAGGAGTGAATTTATTCCACTAATCAGGGAATGCTGAGAAGCAGGCATGAGACTGAAGCTGCTATATCTAGATATTTTCAGAATATTCTTTCCTGGAGGGTCAAAACCATTTTTATGCAGAACATGCTAAGCAGAAACTACAAAAGTTTGTCCAACAAAAAGTGAGTTATCAAACAAAAGGAGAATCTGCTTCTTGTTCTTCTAGTAATAAAGCCCATAGAGACTGTACCAGTGCAACCTTTTCTATTGTTTTAAAAGAAAATGCTTGAGAGACAGAAAAAAAAACACAAGAGTTGACTAGAAGTACCGGGAGTACGTTGGAAATGAAGCAGACTGGATGTGGAAGATGGACATAAACAGGAAGAAAATCAGCAGCTCAGAAATCGACAAATAAATGTGGGATTACAAACTATTAATTATATTTGTGTAGTATGGCAGAACAAGACAACCTGGAAATATTGGACCTTTTTGACTTTGTTAAACTTGCAGGGGACTTCAAAGCATGCCCTACTTCATGTCATTAATGTTTGGAAGAACATTTCAAGGGGGGGGGGGGTAGTGGGAGGGAAGAATTAACTGCAAGTAAAACATTTTGTTTTTAACAGCAGTATTTTTATAATGCATGACACAACCTGCATGCTATAAAGTAAAGCTTTCTCACTTACTTTTGAGCGTAACAGGGATACTAAAGTAAACAAGTGCCCCTGTTTTTTCCTTCTTTCCTTCTCATTGTTCATTTTTTAAGAAAGTACAGTTGTGTAAAATCTTACCATAATGGTAGATGTCCTTGTCTTCAGTGCTGCAGCGTTCTTAACAATATGGGATTCCCTGCCATGGAAGCCTGATGTCGGGTCAGTCTTCCAAAGACTTCTGAATTTAAAAGGTATGCCAAATGCCACCATATGCTCCCTGCGTAACATACCGCATAAAGGAGACATTCAGGTTTACCAAAAACAGAACTGATTGGCCAGGAGGAACACCAGTCCGAGGAACCCAAGAAGTAACGTATACATCCAGGAAGGTAAAGACCTAGGGGGATGGAGGGAGGGAGTGCATACTGCAGCAGTGAAGGCAAGGACATCTACCTTTATAGTAAGATTTTACACAACTGTACTATGTCCTTACATTCACTGCTGCAGTGTTTGTTATGATATGGGAGAGTGCCAAAGCTCAAGAGGAAACTTAGGAGGAGGAAAGGGCAGAAGAGTCCCCTAAAAAAACATGAAGAACTGAACTAACAAAACCAGCCCTAGCTCTAGAGATAACATCCAATTTATAGTACTTGGTAAAGGTATGCACAGAAGTCCAGGAAGCTGCTTCAAGAACAGAATTAGTATCTAAGCCTTTGGAAAAAGCATGAGAAGAAGCCACAGGTCTAGTAGAATGAGCCTTAATTGAAAAAGGAAGGCTTTTGCCATGAAAAGTCTAACAAAAGGAAATAGCCTTAGAAATCTAAGAAGAAATAGTTTGCTTGGATACAGCAAGCCCCAAAGATCTAGGATGAAAGGAAAGAAATAACTGACCAGATTTTCTAACAGCCTTGGTCATACATATGACATATCCACATAAATTCTAAGTTGCCTATGCATGTCCAAAGTATGCAGCACCCTCTCTCTCTCAGTTTGGTGAGAGGGGAAAAAGTAGGCAGATTAATATACTAATGAAGTGATAGCTCATTAACATCCTCCTGCATAAAATAAGAGTTGGCGTGCAAGGACTATCTATCCTCATGAAAAATCAAAAAGGAGGACAAGCCATAAGGGCCTGCAACTCAGATACCCATCTGGCAGAAGTAAGCACTAACAAAAGAACAGTCCTCCAGGAACAATGTTGCAAGGAAGCTGATGCAGCGGGCTCAAAAGGAGCCTGAGTCAACTTCTCCAAAACAAAATTAAGTTCTCAGGGAGGAGGAAAAGACTTCCTGGGAGGTCTAATATTAAGGATGCCTTTAAGAAATTGTCTCACCTCAAATCTAGCAGCTACAGGAAGAGAAAAAGGCAGACAAGCAGAAATATCTGATAGGTGGGCCTTAATAGAAGAATAAGCCAAACCAGCATTGAGCAACTCACACAAATAAGAGAAAACCAAAGCAGCAGCTATAGTAAGTGGGTCTAGGTTACAACAGAGACACCAACAAGAAAACCTCTTCCATTTGGTTAAGTAGGATTTCCTAGTCATAGGTTTCCTGGCCTCCTGCAGGACTTGCATCACATCCTCAGAAAAAAGGTGTCTATGAGGAATCAAAATCCTATCACCCACAGTGTCAGGTGAAGCGTGGACAGGTGGGGGATGGATAAGCAATCTCTCGTCTTGTGTGATTGATCCACCCTGTGAGGTAACTTGGGATGACTGCCCCTGGTTAGATGGAGAAGAAGATGGAACCAGTGCTGTCGCGGCCAAAAGGGAGTCACCAATAAGATTTTGGGTGCATCCTGTTGGATTCTGAACAGGACTTTCAGAATGAGAGGAAGGGGAGGGAATGCATAAAAAAAATCCCCTTCCAAGAGAATGAGAGGGCATCCACCTTCCATATCAGAGGACCTGGGACTCTGGCACAAGGCAAAAAGATCCACTTGAGGAGTACCCCAATGGTGTATAATGTCCAGAAACACATCTCTGTGAAGCATCCATTTGCAAGACTGAGTTAAGGACCTGCTCAAAATGTCTGCCATGTTCTTCTGAGTGAAAGGGATAAAGACTGCCTGAGCAGTCACTTGACAGCAAGATCCCATACCAGAAGCGCAACCAGCAAAGAAGATAAGATCTCGTTCCACCCTGCTTGTTGATATTCCACATCACTGTGACATTATCTGTGAATACCTTGAGAGGCCCTGCAGAAAAGAAAGACTGAAAGGCCTGAAGAGCCAGTAGAAGGGCTCTCATCTCTTTGACACTGATGTGTTCCAGTACTGACAAGGTGACCATACCCCCTCTACCTTTAGGGAGCCAAAAGTTGCCCCCCTCATCTCATATTTGAGGAGTCTGTGAACAATTCCTGAGAGGGAAGAGGGGGATGAAAAAGGATCCTTGGATTCAGGGACAACTGCTGAATCCACTAAAAAAGTTCCTGTCTGAGGCAAGGAAGAAGAGGAACTACAAATTCTAGAGGATGAGGATGTTGAAGCCACGCTGACTTCACAAACCACTGAAACTTTCTTATATGAAGTTTGGCCAGAGGAAGCATCAGAATGGTGGATGCTATGAAACTCACAACTCTCGGAAACTCTCTGGCAGTAATGGAAGCCAGAGGAAGAAGAGTATGAAAGAAATAAATGAAAGTTAAGGCCTTTGGAGGGGACAGGGATGCAAGCACTGGCATAGTCTAAATCCTGCAACCCAGAAAACCATGATCCTGAGAAGAAGTCAGAGAAGACTTTTTGAAATTGACATTGATCCCCAGGCTCTGAAGAAGGGATACAGCAAAATTAATATTTTGCAAAAGGGTCTCTGGAGAAGATGCCTGAATCAACAGGTCGGCCAAGTAAGGAAACATTTGGATCCGTTGAAGTCTACAAAAGGCAGTCACAGGATCAAGGCATTTGGTGAACACCCTTGGGGCAGTAAAAAGGCCAAAAGGCAAAGGAGTGAACTGAAAATGCCAGGAAGCAACAGAGAAATGCAAAAACATCCTGAAAAGAGGATGGCTTGGAATATGGAGAGAAGCATTCTTGAGATCTAAAGGCAGATTTGAGGGGGCAGAGAAGAAACAGAATCTGAAGGACAACATCCAAAAGGAAGGTACCTTTAGAAAAGTGTATAGATGAGAGAGGTCTAGAATAGGTCTCCAAGTGCCCTCTTTTCTGGGCACTAGAAACAGTCGGGAGTAGAACTTTTTCCCCCTTTGGGACACAGGCTCCTCTTGAACAGTACCCTGAGACAAGAGATCTTGGAAGAACCTCTGGTAAAAAGGGAAAATGTTCCTGAGAAGGCTGAGGCATGCCCATAAAAAGAGGACAGGATTTCTACACCATGAAGTACCCTTGATGAATGACTGACAGAACACAAGAATCCTGAGTGATCTGAAGCCAAAATGGAAAAAAAAAAAGAGAAAGGCGAGGAGAAAGACGAATGTGTCTGGGAGGGAACAGTTAGTCACACAGCACCTGGTTTATCCAGAAACGAAGGCTTTGGAGTCCCTGAAAATTGAGTAGCCTTAGCAGGAGGAGTTTGTTTGCCACTCTTCTTACCTTTAGTAGAGGGACGGGACTGCCTATGAACAAAGGCAGACTTAGCAGGGTAGTTTCTCTGAAATTTAGGCACAGGAGAAACAGACACATGTTTAAGTTCCCGTAAGGCCTTGCTCTTATCCTGAAGGGACTTAAACAAACCAGCAGCAGCTTCCCCAAACAAAAGTTTAGACTCCAGATGAGCATCCACCAACTTAGCTTTAATGTCATCAGGCACAGGTTGAAGCATAAGCCAAGAATACCTCCTCATAACTGAACTAAAAACAGTAACCCTTGAAGAGGCATCCGCTGCATCAAAACTATATTTAATAGAATGATGAATGAATTGACAGGAAGCCCCTAGTAAGGAAAGAACAGAATTTTTACCCTCAGAGTTTTGAAAATCAGAAATAAGTTGACAGGGCTGAGAAAGAACAGCCAACACATACCTAGACATATGGGTCTGATAACTAATAGCCCTAAAAGCTAGGCAGAAGTGTAAACCTTTTTGCCCAGTCTATCCACAGTTCTGCTGTCCTAGACAAACAGCAATAACTTGGGCAAAGGAAGCAATTGAGACAGCTTATCAAAGGCTATGGACATTACTGGGGGGGCAGTAGCAGGACATTTTTATAAAAAAAGAACAATCCTCAAGAACCCTATAAAACCTATTAGATTCTTGGAAGCAGGGGGAAGAGAATCAGGCACCTGAGAGGCATTAGGGAAAGCATCCAAGACAGGAGGAATAGCCTCAGGTTTAGGAGAGTCAACTGCAGCCACTCATAGTACTTCTTATGGATATCAGAGACCTGAGTACAATCCCACTTAAAAAAATCCATCATTCTAGAGAGTGTGTCCCTAAAGGAAATTTCCTCCAAAGGAACATCAGGACTAATAGATTCCTCCTCCTCTGACCCATAGTCCAAAGGAGAAGGAATTTGATTAGAATAAGTTAGGGATTCATTATCAAAATGCAAATCATCTTCAGAAGAATCCTGGTCTCTAGGCCTTTGAAGAGGAGTAGAGGACCAAGCAGGAGCAAGAACTGAAACCCCATGAGGAGGCTTTAAGGACAGTAAAGCAGAAAACTAACCCCTGAGTAAAAGCCTGCCACTCACTGCGGATCTCTAGAAACAGAAGAAACATGTTTAATTTTTTGTTTCTTTTTAAGGGAACATCCTGAGAAGGCTCAGATCCAGGATGACAGTAGAGAACCATAGCAGGAACTTCTTCCCCAATTAAAAACTGAGGAACTCCCTGAGGCCCCTCAGAAAAAATCCATCCATGGTTCCCTCTGAACATCTGAGACAGACGCCTGCAAAACCTCTTCGGACATGCTACCAGCTGGATCCTCACCTGCCTCCAACACAGTTGCGGCAGAGAAATCCGACAACATAACTGAGCAAGCCTCTGGGTTCTTAATGACCTCAGGAGAAACACCTGGCAGAGGCTGGACATGGAAGATTCCAGTTATACCTTTTTTATCTTCTTCCCCAATGGCTGACCCTCGGGGTGGGAGATTCCTTCCATAGTATCTTTAGAGAGTAGCTTAAGACACTGGTTCTCAAGATACAAGGAAAAGGAAGAAATTCTCCTGCGAAGGGTTTTTGGAACAAACACCTGACAAACAGAACAAGACGTATGGTCATGAGAAGCATCTAAGCAAAAAAGACAGATTGTGGTGGTCTCTATGAGGAGTCTGTCTCTCACACTGACATTTACCCTTCCTGGATGACATTGACCCCAAGAAACACAAAAAAAATATGAGAAAAAACAAAATCCCCAATGGGGTACTTACCTTCCAAAAACAGCAAACAAGCGTAGGAAGTCACTGGGGAATGAAAATGCATTCAACTGGCAGAAGACAGATGCAGGTAAACAGACCGACAGTGTAAAAGATACATTTAGACTAGTGGCAAAGTTGTTCTGTTTTTGGTAAGCCTGAATGTCACCTTCACACACTACATTACGCAGGGACCATATGGTGAGGTTTGGCATACCTTTTAAATTCAGAAGTCTTTGGAAGATTGGCTGGACATCGGACTTCTGTGGCAGGGAATCCCATATTATTAAGAATACTGAAGCAGTGAATGTAAGGATGTCTGTAGGCACTGCAATGTACAAAAAAAAAAGGTCTGGTCAAAAGAATATGATACAGGAAAAATGATGTGTTTTTTTTTCTCTTGCAAAGGGGAACAATTGGATTAAAACCTTTGGCTTGATCTAGCAACAAGTTTTAAGGAGAAGCAAATAAATAAAAAAGAACACTGAATATAATTAAAAAAAGTTTTCCTCTTGCAAATAAAACAGTGCTTGTAGAGGCAACTGTGTATCTAGTTCTCATGCTTCTATGGAGATAATCTGATAAGGAATAATAAAAACAGACTATTTCTTTCTTTCAAATGTTTTCTTTCAATGGCTGGGAGATAATGTTTTCTGAAAGCATTCAAGTGTTTTTCTAATCTGGGAGAGGAATAAAGATAAGACAAAAATAGACAGCACTTACTGAACGTAGTAGCACAGGCTGTACCATGCATCTTAGCATGGACAACCTTCCTTATAGGTTAATCCAAGTCTATGAGTGTGTCTGTCAGTCTGGGACAATTATTCCTATTAGTTTTGCATATACGTATTAACTTAATAGGTTTTAGGGGTGTTCTTTTTTTTTTGTTTTTGTATTTTTTGAAGGTTTTCACTAAAACAAAACGTTTTGTATGATGTGACACAGGCTCAAATGGATATGACAAGAAACAAATGTATGAAAGATCAACCTGCTAAACAGTGCATACAGATAACACAGATGCTGGAACTAGACATTTAAAAAACTGTTACACAAAACAGGTGGTAAAACGAAGTTAAGTCTTACAATAACGTTCCATCTGTATTGTTGATCCTCGTTCAGTCATTACGTATGTGTATCGGTTCCGAGCTCGGAATCGAGCCAGCCATTTTCCAAGCTCACGTCAGCTTCAAACTCTTGAGCTAAACTCTTACCCACAATTCCCCTCCCCCTGTTACCTCAGATTGAGTTTTCAAGTTAAAGAAGGTAGAGGCTACCTCTGGTCAAATAACCTAAGAGAACTGGATGGTGAGATCCACTAGAAACCACAGGAGGGGGAAGGAGGGAGGGTCGTAATGACTGAACAAGGATCAACAATACAGATGGAATGTTATGGTAAGACATAACTTCTTTATCTGATATTGTTAATCATCGTTCATTCCTTACATATGGGACAGAGTCCCCAGCTACCTCTATTCCTGGAAGGCTCTCATGGAAGGACATTCCTGAGCACCATAGAACCAAAAGATGCTCTTCCCCTGGAGGTCAAATCCAATTTGTAATGATTGATGAAGGTATGAGGCGTAGCCCAAGTTGCAGCTGCATAGATGTCATGTAAAGAAGCTCTGGCATGGAAGGCAGCAGACGTTGCCACCGACCTTGTTGAATGAGCTTTCATGGTAGCAGGCAACGAGATATTACGTTGTGTGTAAATAAAGGTCACACAGTCCTTCAACTATCTAGCTAATGTGACCTTAGCAGCAGCCGATCCTAATCTAGATCCAGAAAAGGCCAAAAATAACTGGTCAGGTTTACGAAAGGGTTTAGTCCTGTTTAGATAAAAATGGATTTGCCTGTGTATATTAAGGGTATGTAGGCAATACTCTCCTCTGTTTGAATGGTTGGGAAAGAAAACTGGCAATTCAATGGCTTGATTAATGGACAATTCAGAGATCACTTTAGGCAGAAATTATGGATTAGTTCTCAGAGACACTCTATCTCTATGAAAAATCAAGTACAGACTCTTAATACATAAAGCTTGAAGTTCAGAAATATGTTTGGCAGAAAGAGCGACCAAAAACAAGGCTTTCCATGACAAATACTTGAGGTTGCAAGAAGAGGCTGGTCCAAAAGGTGCCATTGTCAGAGCTTGCAGAACTAATGATAAATCCCATGGTTGAATAGGTTCTCTAAAAGGTGGCTTCAGATGATTCACACCTTTTATGAAGGTCTTGCACAATTTATGGGACATAAGAGAGGAATCTTGGACACCCTCATGAAAATTAGAAATTGCAGCCAAATGAACTCCAATGGTAAAGGCCGATAGACCCAATTGAAACAGGTCGGCCAGATAGTCATGTATTATCGACACTGGTGCTGAAAAGTGGTCTACTTACTTGCTCAGATAAGTAATTCTAGTGGAAGACTTATGAGAAACAATGAGAATATCACGTACTGGTAAAGAAAGATCATTCTGCCTGGCAATCAAGGGAATTGGAGTAGCCAAGCCGTGAGCTTCAGGCTGTTCAGGTTGTGAGATCAACTCCGGGATTGGATGGAGGATCCATGGTTGATCTAGTAGGTGAGGCCAAAGGAATGGGAACCAAATCTGTCATGGCCAATATGGTGCTATGAGGATTACCTTGCTCTTCAACCACCGGGCTTTCTTCAGAAACTGGGGAATGAGAGGAAAGGGCAGAAATGCGTAGAGAAGACCAGAGGGCCAATCGTGGACTAGAGTGTCCCTGGGTGACTGTCCCGGAGAGGGAATCAGGGCGAAGTAGTGCTGCATTTGTAATTGGTCGGGTATGCAAAGAGGTTGCAGCAAGGACGGCCCCAGTGGTGGAAGATCTCTGACGCTATCAAGGGATTCAGGGACCCCTCGTGAGGTTGAAGAATGCAGCTGCTGAGTCTATCTGCTATCACATTGGAACTCCCAGTAATGTGCATTGCTAGAAGAAAATGGTTGGTAGCCATCGCCCATTGCCATATCCTCATGGCCTCTCAACATAGGGGGTAAGATTTGGTTCCACCTTGCTTGTTGATGTACCAGACCACCGCCATGTTGTCTGATTGAATCGCAATTGTCCCAGACGGCAGCAGGGGATGGAATGCTTGCAATGCCAGAAGCACCGCCCTCAGCTCTAGAACATTTATATGCAGATGGGCCTCCAGTTGGGACCAAGTGCCGTGGACTGTCTGTCCCTGACAAAGCCCCCCCCATCCCATCAGAGAGGCATCCGTGGTCACTGTGGCCTTGGGTTGCTGGGGAGGGGGAGGGGCAAGACCACTGAGAGAGATTGTGTGTCAGCCACCAATTTAAATCCTGTTTGCACCTGTGGGTTACTCGAATCATGGCTGAAAGAGGATGCTGAAAAGGATAGCAATGGGTGAGCAGTAGCCATTGTAGAAGCCTCATGTGAAACCTGGCCAGGGGAACAATGGTGATGGAGGCTGCCATGGAACCCAACAGCTGTAGAACCGAGTGAGCCATGGATTTTTCCTTTGAAAGGATTGGAATTAGTTGTTGCTTTATCCTTAAAATTCTGTGCTCTGCAATAGCAGCTCTGCAGTTTTTTGTGTCCAAGATAACCACAATGAATTCTGTCGACTGAGAAGGGGTGAGATTGGATTTCTGCCAGTTTATGGTTATGCCTAGCCTTTGAGCAGCGAGGAGAGAGTATGCCTGGGCTTTTTCCAGTAGATATCTGGTGGGGGCAAAAATGAGCCAGTCGTCTAGGTATGGAAACACCTGGAATCCTTGAAGTCGCAGGTGAACTGTGACAACTGCCATGAACTTTGTGAACACTCTGGGGGCTGTAGAGAGTCCAAAGGGCAGTACTCTGAACTGGTAATAACTGGCTCCCACACAGAAGCGCAAAAATCTTCTTGATGGCCTGTTCACCTTTATGTGGTAGTATGCATCTTGAAGATCTATAGAGCACATCCAATCGTCTTTTTCCAGATGCGGGAGGATAGACTGTATAGTGACCATCTGGAATTTTGAACTCTCACAAACTTGTTCAATACACTGAGATCCAAAATTGGTCTCCAGTCCCCGGTTTTCTTTGGCACCAAAAATAGTCTTGAGTAGAATCCGGATCCTATCTGGTCTGGAGGGACTATTTGGATGACTCTTTTTCTTAACAGCTTTTCTATCTCTAGTGCTGCTTCTTCCCTTTGACTGGGTGTAATGTCGGGAAGATTTTTTTGAAGGGACGGGACAAAGATAGAAGGGGATATGATAACCTCTGGTTATGATCCTTTGTACCCAAGAATCAGGGGTGATGGTTAGCCAAGCAGAAGGGTACAAGGAGAAACGTCCCCCAACCACCTCCAGAGGAAAGGAGTTGGGCTGCTCTTCAGGAGCGCTGGTAGGATTGACCAGGGAAAGAATCACTGGAACCCTGGTTACACGGTCCCCCTCTGCCCCGAAAGGGGGGTCTTCCCTGTGAGTTTCCCCCTCTGCCTCTGGGGGAGAACTCGGCCTGTGTGTCACGGAAAGGACCCTGAGATTTCTTGAACCATATCTTCCCACTCTTTTGGTTTCAGGAGAAAGCACATTGAGGGGAAGAATAATGGACACCTATGGCAGAAAGGGTCTTACCGTCTTGTTCACATGGACCCAAACAACGAGGAGGGCTCATTGGGGGCATTAAGGAAGGAAGACTTAAAAGGTTCCGCAAAGTTGCACAAGCGCATCCAGGCGTGTCATCTCAAAACCGCAGCTGAACTCGCCGCTCTAGCTGCTCCTTCTGATGCGTGAGATATCAATTGCACAGAGGAGTTAGATATAGACTCAATGGTGGCCAGCTGAGAGGCCACTTTGTCACGGACCTCATCAGACACTGCACCAGCCAAGGTTTCAGAGAGCTCAGAAACCAGATCCCTTTGAAGCCTGGTAAAATGTGCCATATAATTCAGGGACCTGATAGAAAAGGTTGCTGAAGCAAAGGTGCGCTTCCCTATTATGTCCAGGACTCTCTGTTAGGCGGATGGACAGTCTGGCTTTCTTCTTCTGCCAGATCCTTTTTGGTTGCGGTCACCACCACGAAAGCATCTACAGGAAGACCTTTGTACCAGTGGGGATCTGAAGCAGGAGGGGACAAGATCTTATCTGACCTCCGGGGAATAGCTTCAACAGTATCAGGGGCCTTCCAAGCACGCTGCACGATGAACTTGACAAGTTCATCGGCAGGTGGAGTAACCCAGGAGGTAGGGGGCCGGGTGCGAAAAGCCTGCAGGAACACAGATTCCTCAGGGGTCAGATTAGAGGGTGGCCAGTCACCTGTCTGTTTCAGGAATTCAAGGATATCGCCAAAGAATACCTCATAGGCTGACCAAGGGGATCCTTCCCCCTCATCGAAATCTGTGTCTTCGGTGAGAGACTCCTCTGTGGAGTCCATGTGCTTCCTCTTACACAAACTTTTCTGATGGACCTCCTCAGCGGAAGAAGCTGGGGAAGACAACGGAAAAGGGGATTCCTGAGGGAATATGTCCTGAGGCCCTTGCACCCGGTGTCCACTAGGTGCGACTTGTGAAACCAGTGTACCAGAGGAGGGCGGAGGTATAGACAGTCCGGTATCGCCAGCAGCAGCGAAAGCCTTCTCCATCAGTTGGAAGGCTGGTCCACTCAGAGAGGAGTGTATGTCAAGGACAGGGAGCACTCTTCCCCTAAGTGGCTCAGCCTGCCGACTCGGATTCCCCAGATGGCTGTGGAACAGCAAGCTATGAGTATAACAGCTAACATCCTAGGTTGTAGCAAAACTTTCCTGCCATGAAGGTAACTGTGGTTCCTTAGTGCGATCCATAAAGGGAACCGCAGAAGGGGAAGACTGCACTATATCCATGGACTTCAAAGGCAAAGAAGGAGGAGAATAAGAAGGTGTCTTTGGAGATGGGTGATCACCTCCCAATGAAGGATAGTTCCTGGGGGGTGGAATACCTCTGGCCAAGAATGCCTGGTCCACAAGCCACAACACATCATGTTCAGAAAGACTTCTAGTGGACCTCACAGAGACTGAGGGAGAAACAGGCCTATCCACAAAAGAGGCAGACTCGGTGCCCATCTCATCTGATCGCACCGAGGACAATGGTGCCGAGAAAGACTGAACTACTGTAGTCTGCACCGAAGAAATCATCGGTGCCGATGTCATTGTCTGCACCAGCACAGGGATCGGTGCCGAAGTGGTTGTCGGTGCCAAAACTAGAACCAACAAAACTGGAGTCAGTAATAAAGGCCTCGGAGCCGACGCGGTCAAGGTCTGTGCTGACTGAACGGTCGGTGCCGATACAGTGGTAAAGGTCTGGACCGAGGAGCCCCTCGGTGCCGATATGTAGAACGCTGCAGGGGAGGATGGAGCCAAAATCACTAATGGAGCCGAAGGCCTTGGTGCCGAAGGTCTGGGCACCAAACGCACTGGGGCTAACTAAGAGAGCTCCGGAGCCAAAATTTTAGCCTTTTTAGATTTTGGTCAGTGAGTCCCCAGCCGGGGATGAATCCAACGATTTAGCCATAGTAGAACCATCCATTTTCTTATGGGCTTTAGGAGGGGTTGAGACCTCTGACCCAGAAATAGCCTCTGAAAAGGGAGATTTTAGGAGTCCCTTCAGTATCAGCTTATCATTCCTTTCTAACAAATTTCTATTAGAAAAGTTTTCACATACAGTACAAGGTGGTTCAACAGATAAATGGGAAGCTCCCAAACAATAAACACATAAAGAGTGTGCATCAGAAGTAGGCAGTTTGTGTCCACAATCAGAACACCACATAAACCCCGGACTACCCTTTTTATCTGCCATATTAACAAATAGAAAAGTACCAACAATGGTATAAGAGAGTACCCAAAGGTATGAAAAGAAAAGAAAGGGATTACCAACGATGGTAAGGAGAAATTACCTTGCGGTAAAAGGGGTAAGTAAAGGACAGAACAAACCTGATGAAATTATGAATGCTAGATGCGATAGGGTAAGAGACAATAAAATATCAACTTTTCTGACAGAAAAGTAATTTGTAAAGCAATTAAACAACAATTTACTGTACTTAGCTCAAGAGAAGTAGCTTGACATGACCGGATGGCAACGCGGCAAATGAAATCTGAGGTAACAGGGAGGGGGGAATTGTGGTATAAGAGTTTAGCTCGAGAGTTTGAAGCTGACGTGAGCTTGGAAAATGGCCGGTTCGGTTCGGAGCTCGGAACCGATACCCATACGTAAGGAATGAACGAGGATTAACAATATCAGATTAATAACTTCTTAATATAATGACACCACTTTCTATATTATATTTAAATGTAAATGGCCTGAAAGACATACAAAAAAGAAAAAGTGGTGCACTATATTAAAAAATGTAGAGTGCAAATAGCTATGCTACAGGAGACACATATGGAAAGAAGTGATCATGTGAATTTGATAAAGAATGGATTTCAGGATGGTTATTCAGCAAAATATCTCGGACAAAGGAAAAGGGGAGTACTTATATTAATTGAAAGAGGAGCTCTAATAGTGATAGAAGAGGAAAAAATTAATAATGGTAGATTTGTAGTACTAAGAGGATACTGGCAAAGGAGGAAGATTGTACTGGCATGTATTTATATTCCAGAGAAAAAAAACTGCTACAATGAACATTAAGTAAACTCAGGGAGAAATAATCAGCTTTCAGCAGGGAATATTACTTATAGGTGAGGAATGGAATTTGATTTGCAGCAGTCAGGATGTATCTGGGGGCACAGAAGGGAAAATATAATAAAACAGGGTAAATTTTTGAAGAAATTTATGAAAATATTTGGCATGGAAGATGTGACTTCAGTAGTAGGAGTTTAGAGTAAATTTACTTATTATTCCCCAAGGTACAAAAACTGGGCTAAGCAAGACAGAACTTATTATTTTACAGGAACATGTGTATTATTTGAAAGTTTTGATAAGCATCCAATAACTATTTCAGATAACGTGTCAATAATAACTAAAATTAAAATGCAGGGTAATGAAATAAAATTGAGACACTGGCGCTTTCCCACCTATCTGTTAAAAAGAGAGGAATTTAAGGAATGGGTAGTAGAAATTATTTGGAATTTATTAGGGAAGACAGAAATTTCTTCTGAAAATATAGCTAGGGAATGTGATAAAATGAGAATGGAGTTTAAAAACTAGGGTGGAAATAAAGGATAGAGAGATATGGTTAAGAACTAACCAATTATTTAGAGGGACTGACAAAAGGTTAAAGTATTGCAGAATGGGGGTAATCTCACCGAACAAGAAGAGGAGCAAGTGCAGAATGCTAAACAGAATTTAGAAAGACTGCTGCTAAGCAGCTGTGTTTTGATAATAACACCAAAGCACAAAAATCTTTTAGCATGACTAAGGCAACAGAAAGTAGAAAGGATTGTCACCAAGCTTAGGGAGCCTATAAAGAGGAAGAGAACCAGACATCCTGTAGAGGTACTAGAAATATTTAGGAAATGTTATGAAAATCTGTATAAAGCAAAGCAATATGGAAATCAAGAAAACATAAAAATGGAAATATTTATGGAAAAATTAAATATGTCAAGGTTAGTGGCAGATGAGGCACAATTACAAACAGGACTGGAGGAGATGAGATAAAAATGGTGATGTATAACCAATCTATAGGAAAGTCTCCAGGAATAGGTGGCATTCCTGTGGAAGTTTGGACTCTAGGAGGGAAAAATGACCAAGATCTGGAAGGTTTTGTTTAATAGTGTTTTAAAAGGAGGAAACCCACCAACACCCTGGAAGAAAGTGGTGGTGGCTGTAATATGTAAAGACCATAAAGACCCATCAGATCCAGCTTTATATAGGCTCATTTGAATCATAAACCATGATTATAAGGTGTTTATGTCTACAATGGCTAAAAGAATGTCAAAGGCAATGCCAAAGTTGATAGATATCCATCAATGTGGTTTTGTGGAGGGGAGGAAAACATTTGACAACATTAACAGAACAATGATGATCCAGAGGGAAGCAGAATGTAAGAAAATAACACTGCTGTTGGTGGGTCTTGATGCAGAGAAAGCATTTAACGGAGTACGCTGGGATTTTGTGAGCAGGGCAATGCAAGTATTTGCATTCTCTGATAAAACTATAAGGCTGATTAGGAGGATAAATGAGGGATCAAAGGTGAAAACTGAAGTGGGTCGGTTCCTCTCTGATAAGTTTTGTTTGAGCAAAGGAACCAGGCAGGGGTGTCCTCTTTCTCCTTTGTTATTTGCATTACATTCCTGGAGACTTTCGTGCAGATTGGTTATACATCACCATTTTTATCTCATCTCCTCCAATCCTAACTTTTTGTAATTGTGCCTCATCTGCCACTAACCTTGACATATTTAATTTTTCCATAAATATTTCCATTTTTACGTTTTCTTGATTTCCATATTGCTTTGCTTTATACAGATTTTCATAACATTTCCTAAATATTCTAAACCCACATAAGACATTTGTCATTGCCTCCATTTATATTCCTCATGGTAATAATATTCCAATCCTAGACTCTATCCCTCTCCTGGTTCTCTCACAACATACCCTACGAAAAGGTCATTTTAGGAGATGTTAACATAGACTGGGCCAAACTTGCCACTAACTCCCCACAGCTCTCCATCAACATCTATGGATTCCACCAACTAATAACATCCCCTACTTACCTACATAATAGCACCTCTTCCACTTCAACCATAGACTGGATTCTCACAAACTCTGCCAACCTGTACCACAATCCAACTACCTTACCTAATTCTTTGAGTGACCAACATCCTACAAGCATACTACGCCACTCTTCACAAGCACTCAAATCTCACTCCTATAGAGACTGCTGTAACTTACTTAACTTTAATACTACCCAATTCAACTCTATCCTCTCTTCCACTGACTGGTCCATCCTTAAACAACTGCTCCTAAATGATGCTGTTCATAAATTTAATAGCACATTCCTTGATATTCTCAACTCCCTAGCCCCTACAAGACATATCAGAATCAAATCTAACTGCCCCCTGGCTTTCTAAAGAAACTAAATCACTTATAAAATACCGTGACAACACTTGGAAAGCCTGAAATAAGTATAAACAACCGACCCTACTTCACAAATATAAAGAACTTCGGAATCTTGTCAAAAGGCATATCTGTGAGGAAAAAAAAGTCATACTACAACTCTCCCCAAAATAAATGTAAAACAAATCCACAAAAATTCTGGTCCACCCTAAAGAAAATTCTCAATCCCGGGTCCAACTCAAACCCCTCCCCTTACCCAAATAATATCCCTCTAGAAACTGCTACCCTTCTAAACAGACACTTCATCGAAACTGTCCAGAAACTTACTCCCTCAAACCACAACTCAAATAACCCCTATACCCCTCCCAAGCCTCAAAACAGTAATCTTTTTGCCTTCAAACCAGTTCAAACCTCATATATAAAGTCCCTCCTTCTAAAGCTTAAACCTTGCTCTCCCTCCTCTGACAAACTCCCTCCTTCCTTCCTCAAATTAGCTGCTGAATCCATAGCCTACCCAGTATCTATCTTAACAAATAGATCTATCCAGGAATCTACAGTACCAGACATTTGGCAATCCTTCTTCACTACCCCCTTGCATAAAGGGGGAAACTCAACTGACCCATCTAACTTTCGTCCAATTGCCATCCTCTCTCCTCTCTCCAAACTCTTAGAAAAATGTGTACACTCTCAACTCCTAAACTATCTCCTAGAACATAATCTCCTCACACACTCCCAACATGGCTTCTGCCCTAATCACAGCACCTCTACAGCCCTCCTGTCTTTCACACACTCAATAGCCGAAGCTCGAGACAAAGACCTCCTAGTACCCAGCCTCTTCTTCGACCTCTCAAAAGCCTTCAACACTGTCTCTCACTTCCTGCTTTTAACTAAACTTTCTAATCTCAATCTAGCTCTCACCTCCCTAACCTTTTTCTCTAGTTATCTCTCTGACAGACAGCAATCTGTTCGTTAGCTCTCCTCCTGCTCACCCTACCTCCCAGTAACCACTGGGGTGCCTCAAGGCTCCATCCTTGAACCCCTCCTATTCAACATCTTTACAAATGATCTATATACCTCCTGCAAACAATCTATACTAGTCCAATATGCCGATGATTCAACTCTCATCTGCACATCCAACAATATCTCTGACCTTCACACACTCACCAAGGACACCTTTCTTTCTGTAGAAAAATGGCTTGCTGAAAATCTTCTTATCCTAAACCCCAAGAAAACAAACTTCTGCTATTCTTCCCCTGGACACTCTCTCACCTAAAGTCTAACTTTCTTATCTCATCCTCTTATAGCACCACCATTCAACCTGACTCCCACACAAAACTTCTAGGAGCCATCATTGATGATGAACTTAAATTTAACCTACACATCCTTAAAAATATAAAGAGAACTCACCAAAAGCTTGGTATGCTCTACCGAAATCGTAGATTCCTAACCTATGATGCCAGACTGTCCCTGTCACATGCTCTTCTTCTCCCCTCCCTACTCTATGCCACCCCTATACTAATATTCAAGCAACTACCCTGACCAAACTCCAACAATTGTACCACAAAATAGCACGGTTTATCACAAACTCCCCACATAACTCACACCACTGCATCTCACTCAACTCACTACAATGGCTAGAACCCCCACAACAACTTCTACTATCTCAGTTACAAATTATTCATTCCATACTTTATAAACCATTTTCATGCCCTGTCCTGTCTTCCTTGGCATCCGTCTACACACCAACTTGCACACTTCGGACATTTAACCAACAACTCTTTAACATCCACCAACCAAGAAAATCTATTGGTAGATCACTTTACAAATCCACCCTATCCCAGGCATGGAATAACCTCCCATCCCAATTACGCTCCATCTCACACCCTTTACAATTCAAGAAAGAACTCAAACTACACTTTTTTAGAACCAAAAGTTGTTTATGCCATGACCCTACCTAGCTCCACTTTCTCTCTGTAGTGCACTCTTCATTACAACTTCACAGCACACTTTCTTCTCATTCCAGTACAATTTCTGTTGTACCACCATTAAATACATTCCTCTCTATATCTTATTTCTCTCACATCTACTTTTCGCCAACATCTTTTTTCAGCTCTAGACACTCTTTTCACCCCTCTCATGGTTCCTATTATATACCTTACTACACCAGTTCCAGTTGTACAGGAATTGTACATTGCAGTACAATTTCTGTTGTACCAACATTAAATACATTTCTCTTTGTATCTTATTTCTCACATCTATTTTTCGCCAACATCTTTTTTCAACTCTAGACACTCTTTTCACCCATCTCATGGTTCCTTTTATATACCTTACTACACCAGTTATAAAATTAGATATTTACACCACTTACACATTGAAAAAAAATGTTTTTGTTTGGTGTGCCTTTGTAATTACAGAATATATTTGAACTTGCAGTATTTTAGCCAATTGCTGATTGTTTTAATCTCTTATGCATGTCATTACTGTACTCTTAACTGTTATGTATACTTAATATCTCTCTGTCTGTAATTGGAGCTTTTCTCCTTGGGTCTCCACTGAAAATGGGCTCCTAGCCCAGCTGGACCAACCCGGTTAACAAATGTCAATAAATAATAAATAAATAAAATATTTAGAACCACTGGCAAAGAAAATAAGGGACTCAGAAATTCAAGGATATAATTGGTTTGGTAGTCAAGAAAAGCTGGCTTTATTTGCATATGATATTATTTTATACCTAATAAAACTATAAAAGGATGTTTCAGTGTTGTGGAACATTTTGAGACAGTTTCAAGCCTTTTCTGGATACAAAATTCATGAAGATAAATAAAAGGCAATAGCTTCAAACTATGTACACACACAAACTGGTTCAGCAATACCCATAATTATGGGGACATGATAAAATGAAGTACTTAGGAGTATAGATTAAAAAAGATTATGCCATGGCAGCTAAGGATATGTGGGAAGAGACTAAAAAAAAATAATAGAAAAACTGAGAATCTGGAAGCCCTGTTTTATGTATATGGATAACAAGACACGAGCGGTCAAAATATTTTTAGTCCCTTTAGTTTTACAAGGTCAGGCATATTTTTTATCAACCAGAGAAGTTGTGGATAGCAACTAATAAAGAGCTGAAGGATTTTATCTGGGAGGGGAAAATGGTAACAGTCAAGCTGAATAAGCTGATTCTTCGATCACCTGATTGAAGGGGTACTTTACAGCGACGCAGTTAAGGCTCCTATACATAACACAAGCAGAAAGCTATAATTCAAAGTGGAAAGGTATGATAACTAAATGGAGGGAAGCTCAAGAAACAAAGTGAGACTTGGGATTCTGGATGCAGATCCTTAAGGTGAATATACAAAATATTACATTCATAAAGTAGCAGAAGGTATTCTAAGAACTAAACCAACATGGGACTGGAGAAAAGAGATTCTTCCGATAGGGATGACTGCAATTAGGGATACAGATAGTAGGTGAGAGGGGGATGGAATTTATTGAAGAATAGTGGCAAAGGAACCAAGGTACTGGGAGCCAATAATTAGAGAGGGAAAGGTAAAAGAATGGGAAGAGGCCAGGAATTTATTTGGACTGCAGGCTAGAGACTGCCTTCCCTATCAAGGACTGATATCAGAGTATAGGCAAACAGAAAAAAATTGGGAGATCCTAAGCAAAAGACCAGCACTGGTAGAGTTTTCAGTCGAATTTATAACAGAAGTCAATGTTGAAAAGGGATACTTAACAGAACATATAAAATATTGCATGATAACTATAAGAATCAATCAGAATAGGTTAGAAAGGACTGGGAAAAGAGAATGGAAAAGCAATTCACAAAGAAATAATGGGGAGATATATGTATGCCTCCAAAATATGTAACAAATTCTAGAAGAGTTAGGATCTTGAAAATGTTTACATAGGTATTTTTATACCCACAAGTAGAGTCCAAATGATTTTTCCTCAGATAGACAGCAAATGTTGAAGGTGTGATGGGGAAGAAAGAGGTAATTGCAAACATATTTTCTGGGTAGTGTAATGAGTTAGCAGACTTAAAAAATTCCCTGCAGACTACTCGATCAGAAATATTGAGTAAGCAAATTGGTATAACTAAGGAAAAGATTTTTTGAGCTAGGATACAAATTCAGAGTTGCCTAGACATAGTAAAGCCTTGCTGAGTTTAATTATGGTGGCTGCCAAAAAAGCAATTACTGGAAAATGGAAATCAAAATCTAAACCAACTGTACTTGAAGTAGTGAATTTATTAACAGAAATAAAACAATTAGAAATAGGATCTTTAGTAGAAAAGGGCAGGAGCAAATTGCCCAGAAAAAAATGGGATTGTGGGAACAATACATGCAGAATAACGTTTTGGATGAGAAATGAGGTTTAAAAGAAGGCAGGATTTGACTGAGCTATGTAATGTTTGACTAACAAAGAATGGACAGATTTAAGTGATGTACAATGTTTGCAACTAAAAATATGTCAATATGGTCTGGCTTCATTTATATACATAATTGATAATTTAATAAAGATGTTTCTTGTCTAAAAAAAAAAATATAACCCACTGCCACACAGTCATGGCACATCATAGGACCATGTTCCGCCCTCTGTTTTTGATATAACAGGCTACTAACAGGTAGTGCATCCTGAAAAGCCTACACCTCTAGAAGGACAGCTATCATCTCCAGAACAATGATGTAAAGATTGTTCTTGGCAGGTTTCCACATGCCTTGGACTATCTTTCCAATTTAGTGACCACCTCCCCAACTGGGAGGCATCTGTGGTCATTGTGGCCTGGGAAAAAGGAGGGACAAAGGGTCAACCTTGTGATACCTTTGGTGACTGAAGCCACTATGTTGTGTGTCCTGTAAATGTCTGTCAAGGGAACTGGGAAGTTAATGGGCTGACATCTGATGGACCACTGTACTGACAGCATGCACTGAAGAATCCTCATGTGGTACCTTGAAGGGGAATCATAGTGATGGAAGCACCCACACATCTTAGAAGCTGAAAAATTAGTCTGGTAGGTGGCTTTTTTAGGAAAGGATGTGTGACGCTTGATTTTGTAGGGTCATCAACCTGTTCTGTGGAAGTTTTGCAATCTAACCAGTTGTGTCCAAATGTGCCCCAGTGAACTCTATTGTCTGGACTGGAAGAAGGCTGGATTTGTCTAGACTGACAGTAATGCCCAGATAAGGGCACAGAAAAGGTAAGAAGTCTCTAGTGTGGAGGAGAAGGTCCCTGGTAGGGCAGAAATGAGCTAGTTGGCTACGTAGTGGAAAACACAGAACCCCTTTAGTCTGAGATGAGCTACGACCACTACCATGCACTTGCTGAACACCTGAGGGGGCTGTGGTGAGACCAAAGGGCAGGGTCCTGAACTGAAAATGACTGGCTCACAACTGGAAGTGGAGAAACCTTCTGGATTGCTTATCCATCGTAATATGGTAGTACGTATCCTGAAGGTCTGTCAAGCACATCTAGTCATTCTTCTTCAACAAAGGGAGAATGGAATGAACCATGACTATTCAAAACTTTGTCCATTTGACATACTGACTGAGATGACTGATGTCCAAAATGGGTCTCAGGTCCCCATTCTTTTTTTGGCGCCAAAAAGAATCTTGTGTAAGTTCCGGATCCATGTGGTCTGGAGGGACCTCCTGGATGATTCATTTGCCCAGCAGATTTTTTTACTTCTATGGCAGATGCTCTTCTTTGGGAGGGTGGAACATCCAGGAGTCTCCTTGATGATGGAAGGGGACAAAGGAAATTAATAGCCTCTGGAGATAATTTACTGCACCTAAGTGTCTTTGGTGATGGATAACCAGGTTTCATGGTGCAGAGATAATCACCCCAAGACTGCTTCCAGAGAGCAGCAGTCAGGCAAGCATTTAGCCATACTGATAAGCCTTCTTGGAGAATGGACCCTGAAAGCCTTGGTTTTACAGACTTCCGCTGTCATGTGGGCAATGTCCACCATTAGAGTTCCCCCCTCTCTCATAGGGGTTCTATCTCCAGCAGTGCCTTAGGGAAACCCCTTGGGACTTCCAGAACCATAGCTTCTTGTCACCTTTTTAGTTCCTGGAGAAGAACGTCTGGGACAGAGAAAACCATACTCCAATGGCAGATAGTTTTTTTTATCTTTCTCACTTCAAGAAATTGTGTTCTTGACTTTTGGTTCAAAGAGCTGAACCGTCAAAAGGGGCATTTACAAATGATGTCTTGAAGTGCTCCTCAAAGTCATACAAGTACATCCAAGCATGTCTTCGTACAGTAATGCCTGTACCTGCAGTTCTTGAGGTGCCTTTTGTAACACTGGAAATCAAGCCCATCGACATGTTCAAAAGGGACTAAAGGGTGGTCAGCTGTGGGGCTTCAGTTTTCTTGGCATTTGCAAAGATTGACCCTGACAGAGATTTGGAAAGTTCCTTTGTCAAATCTCTCGGAAATCTTGTCATGTGTGCCAGATACTTCAATGAATTTAGGCTGGAGGTCATTGAAGCATAAACCTGTTTTCCAAATGTGCACAAAGCCCTAGCCTCCCTGTTAGGGGGATGAACAGGGGAACTTTCTTTGGCCAGCTCCTTTTTCTTGGCCACCTCCACTACCATAGAATCAACTGCTGGCCCTCACTCCAGTTGGGATGATCCTTGGGGAAACTGTTTTGCATAGTATTGGTTCACCATGTCTGGTTCCTTCTATGCCTGCTTTGAGATTAAGTCAGTCATCTCACCCATTGGAGAGACCACCCAAGACACAGCTCGGCTGGAACTAAAGGCCTTGAGGAGCACCAACTTTCTTTGGGAAGGGGCTTCGGGGGACCAACTGCTCTTCTGCCTCAAAAGTTAGAGGATCTCCCTGAATGCGATGTCCACAAGGGATGACTGGGGGGAATCCTTTACCTTCATTAAAACCATTGTCTTCAGCAAGACACTCCTGTGGGGGAGTCCACATGCCTCCTCTCGCATGTACACTTCCAAGGAGCCCCTTCATTGGGGTGCTCTGGCAAGGACTCAAAAGATACATGAGAGCCCTGGAAATGAGCTTCTATGAGGCTAGATGAAACTGACTTTCCCAATGGAAGAGGAAGTGCTGGATCAAGACCCAAGAGATTTCTGTGAGGGATGGGCAAAGCCAAGCATGTAAGGGAAGCATGCCCGGCTGGAAGGGAAAGCACTCTCTCTCTACAGCCCTGAATGTTAAAGCTGATGGAGCACCCTGGGGGGAGAAGAGGCATCTATCCCAGGTTGGTCTGAGAACCTCAGCTGGCCAGGGTCTGGAGCCAAAGCCGGAGCGGAGATTTCTTGCACTGAAGCTCTGAGGGAAAGAGATGTGTCCAACATTTCTGGTGTAGATTCCCCACCCCCAGAGCCAGCATCAGTGCTTCTGCTCCAAGATTCCTCTGGATCAGAAGTACTCAGAAAGTACAGTTGTGTACCTACCATAAATGTAGATGATCGAGTGTATTCACTGTTGCAGTCATTACTCTTGGGTTATCCTGCTGGCAGGCTACCCTCAGTCGGCCAGAATTCCAAAGTCTAGGTCCGGCGTCGGTTGCTGTCGCCTCTTCCCTAACGTTAGTGCGCCAGGGGTATAAAAGATGCAGCCGACACCATTTTCTTCAGTTTTTCTTGCTCCAGATGTCAGGTGCCCCCAAATTGGTAGGCTGAAAAAATATGCCAATAAGTATGCATGCACAAAAATAACATTTCCTTCATCTACAAGCAAATACACCACATAGGTTGTATAGGATAGGGAAGTACAGATAAGTCCCAGCAAAGAAAAGGGGGATGGTGAGTGGGTAACCTGGACTGTAACAGTGAATACACTTGAACATCTACATTTATGGTAGGTACACAACTGTACTATGTTCATCGTGTTTCACTGTTGCAGTCATTACTCTTGGGTTGAATCCCAAAGCTGAGGATGGGTGGCTGGGCTAAATAGGATTATGAGAGGCTATGAGGCCCTGCAGAACTGCAGTGGCAAAGCCTGCTCTGGACTTAGAGTAAAGAGGTAAGTGGTAGTGCTTTGTGAAACTGTGCACTGAACTCCAAGTTGCAGCCTCTAAGATGTCTTTGGTTGGTACTCCTCTGAGGAAGGCTGCTGAAGTGGCTGCTGCTCTGGTAGAATGAAGCCTAATGCCCTTAGGCACTGATTTGCCATGCTGAAAACAGCAGAAACGGATGCAATGGCCTATCCATTTAGAAATAGTCTGTTTTGAGATAGCCTTTCCTTGTGATCCTGGATATGGCACTAAAAGTTGCTAAGTCTTTCTGAAAGCTGTAGTTCTGTCCAAGTAGAAGTGTAACTGCCTGTGTATGTCCAAAGAATGCAGAATTTTCTCACCCTTGTTCTGTGGATTTGGATAAAAGGTAGGCAAGTGAATGGTTTGGTTGAGGGCCACACTGGACACCACCTTTAGCATAAATGTTGGGTTTGTCCTCAGAGAAACCCTGTCTGGATGAAAAATGATAAAAGGTTCCACAGCCATGAGTGCTTGTAACTCTGAGACTCGTCTTGCAGAGGTTATTGCTAGGAGCAGAGCTGTTTTCCAGGATAAGAATTTTATATCCGCTGTTGAGGCTGGCTCGAAAGGAGGCAGTGTGAGTTTTCGAAAACATAATTGAGGTCCCATGCCGGAATTGGTGCTCTCCTTGGAGGCCTAATGTTTTTGGTCCCTCTGAGGTACTACCTTATTAAAGGATGAGAAAAGATAGGTGGCTCTGTATTGTAATGGGCTGAAATGGCAAAGGCATGAATCTTAATTGATGAGAAAGAAAGGCCTTTCTTCAGCATCTCAGTTAGGTATTGTAAAATCTGAGGGATATTTGGTACACACGTGTCAATGCCTTGTTCCTGGTTCCAAGCACAGAATCTCTTCCATTTTTCTGCATAAGATTTTCTGGTACTGGGCCTCCTGGCCTCCAAGATAACATCCATAACAGCTTTTGAAAGAGGAGTGTTCTGAATGGCTACATTATCCGCCATGCTGCCAGATATAAGGTCCTGAGTTGGCTGTGCAGGATCCGATTGTTTTGTTGTGTCAGCAAGTGAGAGGTTTGAGGCAATATCCATGCTGGGCCTTGAGACAAGCTCTTTAGGATTGGGTACCAGTGCTGGCGTGGCCAGTCTGGTGCAATCAGTATCATTTTTGGCTTCTCTTGTCTGACCTTTACGAGTACCCTGGGAAGGAGAGGCAGTGGAGGAAAGGCATACACTGTTAGATTTTTCCAGCTGAAGGATAGGGCGTCCACTCTCCATGCTTGCTTGTGATAAATCCTTGTGCAAAATCTCTGCAATTGGCAGTTGTAAGGGGAGGCAAAAAGATCTATGTCTGGGCATCCCCATTTCCTTGTTATCATGTTGAAGACTTGTGGATCTAGTTTCCATTCGTGGGGATCCATGAGGTTTCTGCTTAGTTCGTCTGCCAGAGTATTTGTTTTTCCTGGCAAGAATTGTGCTTGCAGGTGAACTTGATAAGTCAATGCTGTGTCTCATAAGGTCATTGCTTGTCTGCATATGGAGTAGGAATGTGTACCTCCCTGCTTGTTTATGTACCACATGACCGTAGTATTGTCTGTCTTTATCAGTAGCTGTCCTGGATGAAGTAGATCCTTGAAAGTTGTCAGGGCATTTTGAACAGCTAGCATCTCTTTTTGATTGATGTGAAGATGCATCTGGTTTGCAGGCCATGTGCCCTGAATACATTTTCCTGCCATATGGGCCCCCCAGGCATAATCTGATGCATCTGTTGTCAGTGTCTGTCTGGTTGTGGGTACACTAAATGGCAGTCCCTTGTGGTGACAGGCCTCTGCCCACCATTGAAACTCCTGATGCAGGCAGGGAATGAGTGTAATTACTATCTCCAGGCTGTGATAATGCTGAGTCCAAACACTTTTTAGATACCATTGTAGTTTCCTCATATGCAGTCTGGCATATGGAATTAGTAGAATGCAGGATGCCATGAAACCCAAGGCCTGCAGGATTTTCCTTGCAGGTAAGTGGGTCTTTGTTGCCAATCTTTTGAAGTAATAAGTCAGTTGTTTTTGTTTGTCTGGCGTGAGATAAGCCATCTGGGCAGTTGTATTTAAGCTTGCACCCAGGAATATTATCTCTTGAGAGGGCACTAGTTTTGATTTCTTTACGTTTACTGTGTACCCTAGGCAAATTAGTAATCTTTTTACAAATGCCAGATGCTTTAGGAGAATGTCTTTGTTCTCTGCTTGAATTAGGCAGTCGTCCAAGTAGGGATATATTTGAATTCCTCTTTGTCTGCAAAACGCAATTACTGGTGCTAGGCATTTTGTGAAGACCCTGGGCACAGTAGATAAGCCAAAGAGCAGTGCAGAGTATTGGTAGTGCATTGAGCCAGCTATGAATCTGAGGTATCTTCTGCAAGATTGTCTGATTGGGACATGCAATTATGCCTCTTTTAGGTCCAAAGTTACAAGGCAAGCCTTCTTGCCCAGCATGGGCAGTAGCTGCTGTAGAGTCAACATCTTGAATTTTGGAACTTCCAGAAACGTATTTAGTATAGACAGGTCCAGTATTGGTTTCCAGGTTTTGTCCTTTCTGGGCACTAGGAAAAGTCTGGAGTAAAATCCTTGCCCCTGCTCTTGTTGTGGTACTTGTTGAATGGCCCTCATGTCCATGAGGGCTGTAATTTGTTTTTGTGACTCTGCCCATTGATTGTGTAGCAGGTCTGGCATACCTTTTGACCATGGCAGGGTGTGAAAATGGAACCTGTAGCCTTGGGACACTATGTTCAAGACCCATTTGTCTTGGGTAACCATTTGCCAATTTGATGAAAAAAGTGCTAGTTTTCCCCCCTAAGGGGGCTGCCAAAAGAAAAGTGCTTGAATCTGGCAGAGGAAAGTCATTGGGACTGTTTCCTATAAGGTTGTGATTTGTCTTCTCTGCTTTTGGAGGTAGGAGCACCCCATTGTTTAGGCCTGTATGAGCCTTGGGGCTGAGATCCGCCTGTATCTGCCTCTTTGTGGTCTGTCTGACACTGAAAAGGACCAATTTTTAGAAGGCCAGTTCCTGCTAAATCTGGGTGGTTGTACCTGTAAGAAATCCTTAACTGTCTGCATGGATTTTGCTTTATCCTCCATTTTTTTCAACACATCTTCTGCTTTAGTACCAAACAAAGTATCATGCTGTAATGGAGCATCTAATAATTTTGCTTTAACATGATCAGGCAGATTCTGTTCCTTTAACCAAGCATGCCTTCTAATAACAGAACCTGTAACAGCGGCCCTGCAAGAGGCCTCCAGTGAATCATAACCACATTCAAAGTATGCTTTCCCACTTGTTCAGATGCATGCAATAAATCCTGCATTTCCTTGTTCTCTGAACATTCAGTATTTGTCAACAATTTCTGTTTAAGCAGAGACATTAAATATTGCTGATATTTAAGCATATGAAACTGACAATTTAAAGCCCTTACAGCCAAGGTAGCAGAAGTGTAAACTTCTTTCCCCCATCTGTCCAGAGCCCTAGAATCCCTATCAGAGGGGACAGGGTTTTTTGCAGTGGAAGCTTTGACCCCTTTGGGACCCTGAGAAATAGTTTCTGGGTCAGCAGCGGGGTTTTTATATCGGAATTTATGAGAATCCGGAACCCTGTAGTATCTGTCTGGCTAAGCAGGTGCAGGGGGTAAAGAGTCAGGGGACAGGCCGGACTCTGAAAATACATCATCTACAATATCTAAAACAGGTG